>NW_024103807.1:1800000-2016234 GCF_003945595.2 Pipra filicauda | reverse complement strand
TTAGATTTTCTTACTAAATCCAGCAAATCTCCTGGGATCTTGAGATGTGCGGAGAAGTTCTTTTTACATAGAACTGTGCAAAGCATCACTGCACAATAGCCCACAAAGTTACCAGTGCCTTTGCTTCAATGATGGGCAAACTTTTCTATATATTGTTCAGTAGACATTTCTCTTAAAGTAGGCCAGGACTTTTGGCCATAAATTGTGAAACTTTTCCTGAGGATGATTTCCTCTGTTCAGAAAGGAAGCAGAAAGAAAAGATGGATGAATATTACTGCAGAGGCTGTGCTCCTTTTCAGAAAGAATTACATGTCTCTAAACTACTCCTCTTTCGTCAGTCTTGGCACTCCTAATGAGTCATCTTGGTCTTTAAAAAATGGTTCTCTGTATTGTTCATCTAAAGTTATGACAAAGAATTAATGAAGGCACATCTGTAGATGTATCTTCAAAAAGGTCTGTGTGCTTGCAACAGAAAAAAAAATGAATAAGTGTGGGGGCTGCTTCAGAGAGACCTATCCAATTTGTAGGAATAGGTTGTCAGAAACCTCTTGAAATTCAGCAACGACAAATCCCAACTCCTGCCTTTGGGATGGATGGGTGTACTGACCCACCAGAGGTCATGGGGCACTGCTGTGCCCTGGTAGCAAAGGCAGCTGGGAGCAGAAGGGCAGTGGTAGATAGACAGAGGGAAGTGATTATCCCTCTTTTCTTGACAATCATAAAACTGTATCTGAAATACAGTGTCTGGTTTTGGACTGACTGGTACCAGAAAGACATTGATAAAGCTGAGTGCATAAAGGGGATTGTCACGAAGATAACTAGGGGCTGGAGAACTTCTCCTGTGAGGAGTGGCTGAAGGAGTTGGACTTGTTAGCTGGAGGAGAGGCAGCTCCAGGAGGACCTAGCAGAAGCCTACCTGCACTGGTGAGGAAGTTGAGCTTCCACCCAACCTGCATGAGGTTATGATTATATGATGGGGTTTGTTGGGTTTTTTTTAAATCTTGAGGAGAGTGGTGTCTGCTTGGTAATTGGAAGGGAAATCTCTAAGGAACACAAAATGTCTTTCTTCATTTAGCTTCTGCTAGCCAGACTTAAATAGGATGGCTAATAGCACTGTCAGTCTCCTTTTGCTCATACTGCCACATACTGCTCTTGAACCTAGGGAACTTTGCTCATCTTTTTCTACCAGAAGGACCTACCATATGAAGCTAATCCTTCATGCAGTGCCTGTTTATCAATTTCACCTGTTTGTGTCCTGCCCAGTCCAGCGTTTCTGGTAATTTCTGAGAACACCCATCTATTTGCTTACAATCTATTACAGCTGCACTCAGAGAGCTCTTACTTTCTCTTTCAGCTCCTATCAGTGCTGTGAAACTCTTCAAAAGACTTAATCTTTTGAGTCAGATTCACCACTGTGCTTCACTAGGTTTGTGGCACTCTAGTGTCAGAATGAAGCCAGAATAAAGCAGCCAAACAGGAGTCACATGTTTCTTTTTAACCCAGTACCCCAGTGGGTTTGTTTCTTCCCTCTGTTTCTGTGTTTTATAGTACAAAAAACACCTTCAAAGATGACTTTAGATATTTAGGTAAACACAGCTTTATTTTGACTCTACGCTTTTCGAAGCATATACTTTACCTCCTTCTAAAAGAAAGACATCAAGACAAGAAAATAGCCTGCATGCTAGCTGAGGTCTCCACTGTTAGAAGCTGCAGAATGGCAGTTCAGGCTGTCTGAGGAGTGCTAACCCACTACCTCTGGGGAATGCACAGTAACATGCTCTTTCACTGTGTTATCCTATATGACCAGGCAGTGTGACATGTGGCATTTTCTGGAGCCTATGGGGGGACAGCAGAATAGAAGAACTGCTTGTCTCTGTGGGTTTGCTCCTTGAGTGCAAACTGGGTGTTGTGCTTACTGTATGCTCTTTCCTTCAGTATTACCCAGCCTGCAGAAAGGATAGTGGCAGGACTGTACGTAGTGAGCAGGCTGAGAGCAGTGCTGGTGCAACTCATAAGGGGATCTTCCCCTGAAGATGAAGAGAGGCTATTTCACCATGGATGACTGTCACTCTTATAAGAAGCCTGTACACACTTCTATTCCTCTTATGACTACTACAGGGACATAAATAGCGCTTAAGTGGTGCTTAGGTCTTGGACTGACCTTTGGTCGGAGTGAGTTTCACGCTCTGTATACTCCTTCTCACCATCTCGGTGCACACTGAGGACGAAGAACTCAGGCAGATTTGATCACCCACTTCTTAGCCCTTGCAGTTGCTAGACACAGTAGCTCTGCTGTAATGGAAGGCTAGGTCTCTGGAACTGATGGTAGTCTCTCATGGGGACACATGCAGCAAGCATTTTGGCCCTCTATTCCTATGCCTTGTAAAATTTATTCAGTAACACACCTGTGGTTAGTTAGCCAAGTACTGGGAATGGAAAGGCTGTTTTCTTTAAATTTTGCTTGGAACTTGTCAGTTAGATTCCTGGAGGATGGAGCATAGATACAGAGAGATTTGGTAGTGCCATCAGACCTGGCCTGATGGAGATGAATCCTAAAATAATAGTTCCCAGATCTTCCTATTTCATTAGTCTCTTTGGATCCATCTTGTGGTTCCTCCACTTCATGTCCCTGCTGTTCCTTACTGCCTCGTGGCGGGACTTATGCCTGCAGAATTGCTAGCAGCAGGATGAAACCAGAACTGTACATAGCAGTCCATGGGTCTCTGAGCATCATCACCGCAGGGTCACCACCAGTAAACATGTTTCCATTTTGGTAATGAAGAGAGGGAGAGACTTGAATTTCATTTGGAAGACTAGGTCAATACTGTCTCCAGAGAGTGTGGATCATTCATGTGTCCTACCTGCCAGGAAAATGATAAATATTTGAGATAGTCTTCCAAAATAAAACATTCATCTGTTGGACAACTGCCTGCATGTGCTGGAATCCACTGTTCTACATGCTCAGCCAAAGTGGGAGAACCCTTTGACTGTGCTGGTAGGCCAGAGCCAGGAGGTTGCAACTCAGAGCAGGACTGCAGGAAGGCATGTGTCCAAAACAGGGTTAAACAGTGGAGCCAGAGCCATCAGTCTTAGTGGGGAGAAACAGGAAGGACTTTAGTGAAGTGCTTGGAGAGTAAACAAAGGGAGCATTTGGCAGGAGGTGGAAATACATCTGTGCATACAGTCCACTCCCACTGAGGAAGGGTGTCAGCAGCACCAGCTGGGAGATGCTGTATTGCTCAGACCATGTCTGCCAGGTGATCCCCATCCCCTGGCAGCCATTCAGTGCCACCACCCCTTTCAGAGAGGAGGAAACCTGAGGCCTCATTCGTACAGATGAGACTGCAGAAAACCTCTGAGAAAACCCATTGAACCTCCTCCTGTACCAGTACAAATGCCTAAGCATGGTGGGTGTGTGGCTTCTGAATCCCATGAGATGTGTTGGGTTCATCAATGCAAAATGTCTTCTGCTGCCTGGGAGCTCATCTGGTACTGCACTGGTCCCATCCCATGCTGCACTGGTCTCATCCAGTGCTGTGCTGGTCCCATCTGGTGCTGCACTGGTCTTGCTGAAGCCTGCAATGGAGCTGTCTCTGGTATAGAGAAGGAAACTGGGAAAGAAGAGCGTTTTTCTGAAGCAGCCATTAAAGGGGAATTTAGAAATAGGGATTTCATAGCCACAGGTGTAGCTGCACTGTTCAAAATAAAGCCAGGCTGACACCTCTGTGACACACTCCTATATTTCCACTGAGAAAGATCTACTCCCGTGCTTGCTCCTTTTTTTGTCAGTACTTCCCTGTAGGTTTTAAGATTGTAGTATTTAATTAGCATTTGGTAATTACTTATTTCCTATTTAAAGAATTCGCAGTGTTAAAGGAAGCAAAGAAAGAGGCTTAACTCTCCGGAGTTGTCTTTGTCCACATGGCAGGTCCTCTTCTCACAACTACAGACAGGGTTGTGCTTGATACAAAGATATGATTCTAGAGACCAACTTGTACCAATGCATTCCAAGGAAGGGATGAGTCAACCCACTAAAGCCTGTGTGTCCTTGTACTGTTGTGCAGTCCACTGCAAGAAACCAGATGGTTCACAAAAGCCAGTTGGTGACTCTCCTTGCTGCAGAGTTACAGGGAAGCAGATAAGGCACCAGCAAGGAAGCTGTGCCTAAGAAATGGCCGAAAGCTGTCTCGTTGGCTGGGAGATTTCCCAGGAAAATTCCAGGCATGTGCTGCAAGGTCAAGTGCAGTCACCTACACTTCACAGGCAACCTTGTGGCCAGCATTGTTCTTCAGGAGAAGTGTCTACTGGAGGAGCCAAGTGTGTTAGTCCTCACTTCCAAGCCAATCTCAGTCCTGGGATTACTAACCTCACCAATTCCCGTTTTCTGCTGGGGTCTGTATTCTCTTTACACAGCTGAAGTGCTGGGACTTCATGTCTCCACATGGGAGATGAGGACTGATAATAAAGGTGGAACCAAAGCCATGTTTCTCGGCTGAGCCCTGTGCTGGCACTGTCTCTGTCCCGCTGCAGCAGGTGACTTCTTGTGCTTGCAATGTTTGGTATCCTCTGACTGAAATTACGAATCCTGTTTCCAAGCTGGCATTAGGACAGGGTGGGTGCTTGCATGAAGCCCTTCTCTTACTTTTTCCTGTCTTTGGAGCTCAACTTGTGTTGTAAGATGTTAGGTATTTTCTTGGGTTGGTGCCTGAATGTTTTGCAACATCCCTCAGAGCAGAAATAGCTGAAAGGTTGGGAAGAGCCAAGGGCATGACCAGAGTGGTAAGGGACTGCAGGTATCATACTGAAAGACAGGCTGTGTCTTTCAACCCAGTTGCTTCCCATGTCTGCCATACAGTGTTTACAGCTATCTAACTTATTCCCAGCTGCTCAAGAAAAAAAATTTTTCTGCTTTCCTGTAGGGTCACACCATTTAAAGTTTTCATTTCCTGTAGTTCCTTGAACTGACCTGAACACTCCAGCCTTATCCTCTCACCCATCCCCTTTCTGACTTCTTTACCCATCTTCTTTTCTCTTTCTTTGCGTATCTCCTTTACTCTTATTTTCTTAAATGCTTCCAGGGCTTTCTGCCTTTGAAATCATGAGGAGCTGCTCTGGTTTGGTTAGTGTCCAAGTGAGAGATGCTTGACGCTGATCTTGACATATCGTTTAGCCAGAACAAGGTCTCATGAAGGTTGGAACTGCACATATCCACACACTGTTTCACTCCTATATTTCTTGTCCTATTTTATCTTATCATTTTCTAAGACTGCAAAAATTCCCTGTACAGTACTGTGCAAGGCTATTCTCCCTGAAATTAGTATGTAATTTAAAACAGTACTGGGGTAATTAGTACCATCTCTAGCACTCAAAGGTGATGGCTTATGTGAGGTCATTCGTTACAATCATGGTCCATCCTATTCCAGAGGAAACTTACCCCTGACTACCTCAGAAAAGTTTCTTTTGGCTTCTTTACACTGTGACTTTGTCTTGATTAGGAAAAATGTTTGCTTAGGTCAGTCTGGCTGACCCGATTAGCAAAGCCTGCTCAAAATGCAGTTAGCATTTTTCCTAGAATAGATGCAAAACATAACACCTTCAGCTCAGCAATCTGTATCAGGAGTTCCCCTGAAACTGGAATGTCAGGGCTCCCTTGGAAGGCTGGAGGAGAGCTATGACTTGGGCCTGGCATCAAGCATTTGACAGAGGAGGGAGCTGGATACTACATTGTTTTTGGACAGTCATATTGGATTGTCAGCATCCCTCCTGCACGTGAGCTTTCTCTGATGTCCAAACAACTTCCCCTGTGCTGAGCTCCCCGCCAGTGTCATGGCTTCTCCTCTTGATGGTAGGGCACGTCCAGAGGGAAGCACTGCAGATCAAAAATAACACATCTCTGCTGTTCGAGGTGCAGGGAGTCTACCATGAGAACCTGCTCCTGTGTCTGCAATATTTGCAGTCCTCTCACTCCTGTGAGAAGAGCTTTCCCCTCTAGAAGAGGTAGCTGAGGCAGAGGGAGACCAGGATGACAAAGAGGACCCAGGTCCAGAGCCTCAGTAGTTAATTTTTGCATGTCATGACAGCTTAATGTTAAATTAGTCCAGTAAACTCATGACAGTTGAAGGAAGGAGCTGGGCAAGTGCTTTTGGCTGAGCTCACTGCTGCCCTGGGGGAGGAACTGCAAGCCAGGGAGCTCAGGGAGGAGGAAACCAGCTCTGACATTTGTAAAGACTGTTGATGGAAGGTTTCTTTCAAAGACTTTTCAGTCTTTCGATCTGGGAGCTCTTTGCCCGGGGAGTGCTGGAAATCTGGCTCTTCTTTCCGAGCAAATGTGGCAAACTCTGAGAGTTGACGAGGTGCTGTTGAGCCACAAATACTGAATTACCAGTTGAATGACGTTGGGTTTGGTTTTGTTGTGTTTTTTTCTCTCTTTATGATCAGTAATGCAGTGAGGTTGTCGGGAATGGGAGAACTGTATCGTAGTCCTGGCTCTGCCAGTTACTTAGTGTGTGATCCTCAGGGCATCACTTCCAGCGATACAGCTTTTGCTTGCTATAAAAAACGACATGTTCTTACTGACATGGGGCAGTGTCATCAATAGGTGAAGCAGATCAATGAAAAGTTAGACCGGGATGGGGTTTCGCTAGTAAATATCTTCCAGGAAAAGTTCAAAGGAGCTAGTACCTTACTTCCCTGGTTAGAGTCTCTTTGAAAGTCTTTGTAGCTATACATGATATTAGCAACATTTTCAGTTTGGCTGATCTATTCTACACTGATCTCCCAGCTATCCTTCACCCCTCTTCTGTTCCTTGTCCCTGTGGACTGCATGTGTCTGATTTTGACCTCAGATACTTCAAGCTAATCCAGGGTAATCTTTCTGTGTCAGTCTGAGTGACTGTGTTGGTCAGCATTAGGATTTAAACTAAAGTACTTGGCCCATGCTGTTGCTGGCCTGACCTCTTTGGGCCTTACTGAAAACCAAACAATTTGTGCTTTATATAAATCCAGTGAATGGGCTGTACTCATACCTCATCCTCCACTGCACAACCAGATCCTGGCTCAGTCACAAAACCTAACTTCTCCCTGGGTTTGATGCAACTTGCTGAGAGCACTCTGTTACATTTCTGCCCAAAACTGCTGCATGGTCAGGCCTGGGCTGAGTTCCCAGGCTCCCAGACTATGTCTCCCCTGGTTTGTAAATGAGAAGGAGGTAACAAGCTAAAAATACCAGAGTGTCATGGCTTTATCAGTCCCCTAGCAGGGCATTCAAGACCCATGTCATCCCTCCTGCTTCTCAGAGCATTGTTTTGTACTTTCCCTTTCTTTGGAGGTGCCTTTTCCTCGCAGTAAGTCTGCCAGACTTGTTGTAAAGTTAGGATCATCATCATCCATTGGGAAGAGTGATACAGAGGTTGCTTTTCCATTCTCTGATGCTTCTCCTGCTCTTCAGGTTTTGTCAAATATAGTTGGCAGCAGTCCAGCAGCTGGATTAGCAGTAAGTAATGAGTAAATGGCCTGCAGCCCTTTTTCAGACCTGGCAAAGCACACACTTTTCACTTTTTCCTTACATGTCTTTGAGTCCTGTTTTTATCATTCTGGGAGAGAGCTGAGTAGCAGCACATGCTGCTCTGGTCAATGTTGGGGACAGAACAGAGGGTGCTGCGCTCCTTTCTTTGTCACTAATTAGCACCAGGGTGGTAGGTAGAGGCTGCTAGTGAGGACAGCAGAACTCCCCTCGTAACTGCAGCCACAGCGAGCAGTCAGTGGCAGCTGCAAGCAGCTGGGGTGTGAGTTGCAGCAGAGCAGAAGCAATGCTGATTTCTTAATTTTCCTACATGCTTCAGGCTCCAGGGGAGCAGCCCTGGCAGCCTCCTCCTTTGTGGCCAGGAGCTGAAGTCCCAGGTGAGATGAAGGCATACGTTACTGTGTCAAGCCCAGCAGCTACATAGCGAGATGAGGTCACAGCCTCGATATCTACAAGTAAGTGACAGAGCCCCGTGTCCAGACCAGTTGCCCATCCACCGGTCTCAGATGCCCTTCTGACATTTGATGAAACTGAATTACATAGAGTTGTCAGAGGATTTTTTTTTTTTTTTTTATTTTGGGAAAGGGAAGAGGGAAGGAAGCCAGAAGGGATGGAGAATAGGGAGAGAAAGAGGAAAGAAAAAGTGAAGACAAGAGAGAGGTAGCTATGCAGTTAGCATTTCTGAGCCATCTGGACCTGTTGGCATGGCCCCAGTTGGACAGGCTCGCAGGTTTATCCACAGCATGATGTAATCTCCATTGTCCAGCGTTTGATTTTTCTCCTTGTGCTGGATGGCCTCGTATCTAGTGCATGTCTGGAGCGGGCATTTTGATTTCCTGTTGCTATTTGTGGACTTTTCCTGGCCGATCCTCAAGAGCGGTTTGCATTCCTCAAGCAGAAGCAGCAATGCCACCCCGCCGGCAGGAGCGGAGGCCAGCTGCAGCCAGCCTGCCAGCCAGGGAGAGGCAGCTCCACACAGGCAACCAGCTGTGCTTTGCACAGTGCTGCAGCTGGAGAGAGGGTGACACCTCTGCCTACTGCTTGGGCTGCTGCAGCTGAGCTCAGGAGTCTGCTCAGCCTTCAACACCAGCACAGAGAGGGCTGGCAGAACTGCCATTCCTGGATGCTTATGGGCTTCCCTGCCCTACTGGGCCTTGCAGCAGAACAGGAAGAAAGAGAAATTTATTTGACCCAAGACCTATTCCTCCCATTGGTAGATGTGAGTAAAAAGCAACAGATAATCTCAGTCTCTCTCCCTTGCAATTGCCAGCACTAAAGAGCACCAGGACTCTCAGCTACCCTGTGAAGTAGGTGGGCTTCTCAGCACACGGGAAGGACATGATCTGACGCTGCCATATGCCCACTCTTCGTAGTGGAAGGCCTGTGGTCCCCTTCCCTCTATCACTATGTGCCATTTCCAGGAGGTAGTGCAGTCTAGTGGGAAGAATTCAGACTCAGGTTCTCTCTATGATCTGTGGGAGACAGCCATGCCTCACCGAGACCAGCCATCTCTTTTTTTCTTGAGTCCTTCCCAGCGCATGAAATGAAGGTTTGCATGTCCACCTCTATAAGAGTACACTGTTTGAAGGTCTTTAAGTTACAGGAGGTACTCAGTCATAAAGCAGCCTTCATCACTACATAAACTCAATGTGTGGAGGTGCAAACAGTTGAGCCGTAGGTCCCCTCCTGCCTTTAGAATCAGGACAATTCCCAAGCTCCTGTATGGCTGGGAAAAACTGAGATGCTTGGAGGATGAAGATGGGGTTTCTCTACAGCGTACCACTGCTGCAAGCAAATCTCAAATCCAGAGATACGAGGGGCCTGCTGCAGACTATGCCATTTCTCTCCCTCACATCATGCCCACATGCCTTCCTTAGCTTTGTTTCCTCCACAGGCTTGGGAATGGGGAAGTTGAGTGCAGTGACCCCTAGGGAGCAAAATTATTTTCAGCAGAAAATCCTACTGCCTGGCTCAGAAGTTGCACCCAAAGGGAGTACCCAAAGGGAGCAGGGCTCTGCTTTCATAATACCCCAGGGACTGCCTGTCCACCAGCGATGGACTCCCTGGAACCACAGAGCTGAGCTTTTCCACCCGACTCAGCTCTGCTGAGTGCAAGAGTAGCTCTGGAAAACGATGGCCTCATTTTAAACCAATTGGCAAAACTCTTGCATCTCTGCTGGGAGTGGGCCAGGGATTCTGAGTCACTGCTTGAGTGGGTTGTGGCCAAGGTAGTCTTACCCAAGATATTAAGTGAGAGAGGAGAGATACACCCAGGAGTGCCAGCAGAAGGAGAAATAGTCATGACCACAATTAATAATAATATAATGATGAAAATATTCAGAAATGCACTGCCCACTCAAAAAATGAAGTTTGAGGACAATTCAAATGCTGTAAAGAAAAGAGAAGAGAGGAGAGAGTCGAGAAAGACCGCCAAAGCCTGCATGTCAGCTGCAACGCAAGGAGTCCCGTCCAGCTGGCCAGGGTTCAAAGAGCTCCTATTGTCCAACAGCATTTCCAAGACACCATTCAAAACTTTCAGAAAATGAACCCAAGATGCAGGGTGAGATTTATCACACAATGAAGGCAAGCCAAATGTGTGCACCATTTCAGAGAGAAGAGACAAGAAGGCAGCAAAAGAGGAGCACAGCAGGGGAGAATCAGGAAGCAGAGGCATGAGGGAAGAGGCTGGCATGAGAATGCCTGCTGCTATAAGCATCCAGGCAGGAACAGAGGGCTCGCTGCATCTGTGCTGGGAGACACACTGGGCACTTGTGAAGGGTTTCGTCTATATGGAAAACACCATACTTGGGAAAATTCACTTAGTGTTGGGGTTAAGGGACAGAAAGGGACGTTCTCACTGATGCTTCTTCTCTTTTATTGCACATAAAACCATGATGGACACTGTTATGTTATCCACATGATGGATGGTTATTGTTGCTTCTGGTCCTGGATTATATACCTACAAAATAAGGCCAAACCACTGTAGATTTTATCTTGATTTTCTAAGGCTCGCACTTTGGACTGACTACCACGGCAGGGCTGTAACTTCTTTTGCCACAGGAATCACTCACTTCCCCCTGTGAATTGATCATGTTAAAATCTAGCAATTAACTACACAGAAAGATAATTTAATCTTTGAATCTGCTGCTAACGTGGAGTTACGTGACCACCACTTGCCATCATTAAATAAGCCCTCAAGTTTTCCCTGCCTGCAATACGACCAACGCTGTTTCTGCTGTCTGTAGAATAACCTGGCAGGGTGGCCATGCCATACCACACTCCACAAATTAAAAGCTGAGTTGGATTTGTTCTCACGAAGATCTCTGGTAGTAAGGACTTTTTTATCTAAGAGCAAAAAGCCTGAGAAAACACTTTGGACACTTAAGCTAGAGAGTTCCTCTTTGCAATGACTCATATGTTTGGTGACTGTATTTAGCTTCTAGTTGATTTGGTTGTGTTTTTTTTAAGGAGCGGATTTATCTGGAGGCATTAAACTGAGATCAGTTGCACGTGATGAGTTTGAAGCAGGAGACATGTATGCAGCTCCTGCACTCAGTTCTGTAAGGAACCATATTTGATTACCAGACTAGTTCCTCTAGGCCCTAAAACCCATGAAACTGTGCATCATCTCCTTGTTCTGCTCCAGGGACATCCAGAAAATGGATTCATAAAACCACCAGCTTCTGCAGACACCACTCCAATGCTGGGATGCAGATGTCTGCTTGATCTCAGACACAGGAACTTTCACGGCAGGAATTCAGGGCATAATAGGTTTCCTGTCTTCAAAGGAACTTGGGATCTTTTCTTCTCAGAAGCTTGAGTGCATGATACCATGCATCTCCACATTTCTACTTCTTCTGAACAGCTACAGGGCACTTGGCTGCTGGGCCTCGTCATGAAGAAGTCCAGCTTGAAGAGGGCGTAGCTCAAGAGCCAGGTGTTGTGAAAGGGTTTTCACAGACTTCCTTTCTCCTTCAGCAGTGATTTTCATCCCATGGTTGAAGTGACTGCCTGATCTCTGACCAGTCAGATATCCATCCTCATCTTTGGAAATAAAGGGCTTTGACCCCCTGGTTCACCAACATCACACCAACATCTACCCCAGGATGGTGTTAATCCAGGATGCCCCAGTAGTGACGAATGGTCTTAGAGGTGCTACTGCCCTTTGTGGGCTAGGAAGGGTTTCCCCATTCTCCAGAGACTCTGGTTTCTGCAGCTCCACTGCTATGGTGAAAATGATACCCTCAGCATTGAAGCTGAAGTTTAATTTCCTATCTATTGCTCAGGGCACAGATTTTCCACTGGGATGTTGGCAGCAGGTCAGAAATCTGCATTCCAAGTTGAATTGCTTTGAAAACTGTCCTGGGGCGGGACCCCATTCAGTCTGCTGCTTGCAAAACCCAGCCTGGCCACTGAAGAGAGTTCCAGCTCTTGCCCTCTCAAGATTTTGCGTGAAAATCCCTCACATCCTTGAGTCACAAATCAGCTAGTCCATACTTAGTTGCTCTGTAATTGCCCTTTACAAAGGCCCAAGGAATGAAAGCCACCAGTAATGTTTGGTATTAGCTACATGCCTCAGCTTTTGGACTTGAACAGAGTACAACTATCTTCCTCTTCCAAGTCCTGCTTTTCTTTATGGGTCTACAGGGACCTGCCAGGGGACAAAATGTGAATTATCTCTGATTTTGCTCTCTGAGCACTGAAGAGAAACAGTTTCAATTAAACAAATGAAAACGATTGTAAAGATAATACAGACCTTTCCTCCTTTTGTGGTTATCTCCCAAAGATATCTCCCAAAGTTATCTCCCAGTGTGCCTTTCTTGATTTCATGCAAGATGCAGAAAAAAGGCTCATAATGGTATGAGGCTGACAGGCTGTCTAAGAGCAGAGATCTGCCAACTCTGGCAACTCCATACTGGGCAGGACCAGAAGCTTCCAAGAAAGATGGAGGCAATAGTGGAGTGGCATTTATTCTAACTTATTTTTGTTATTGAATATAAACGCTCCCATCTCGCTGACTGGTGCTCAGCTTGAGCAGTTGTACCTCTCTAATTTGTTTTCAATTGTATTGAACATTCATTCTGCATTTCATGTCTTTTGGTGATACTGTGACCCAGCTTCACGTCAGCATGGCAGGGTTGTTCACAGAGAGTCATGCAGAGTAAACCAGTATTTTCTTTCATTTGCCCTGTCTTCTGCCTTTCATTGCACCACACATCCCTCACCATTAAGCAGAATTGTTCCGCAAACTGCTCAGGCGGACATGCCACACACAATTAAATCCACGTAGGCTTTTCCAGGGTAGATTTGCCTCTAGATTTGCAAGGCTGGGCCAGAGATGCATCCCTAGGTTGTGCAGGGATGCTGCACGCCTACAGGCATGGCTATGGACACCCAGTTGTGTTCTTGCTGCTGTGCCTCTGTGGTGATTGAGAAGGGATGGATGTGTTTGGGCTCTGCGAAGGGCACACCTGGATGAAGGTGGATCGGCATAACATAGCAGATAGGGCCTTCCCAAAACTGATGGATTCTATTTTCACACATATGGACATAAAGTTCACATGAACTTCCTCCCCGAGGCACTCCAGCAGCTGAAAGCCCCCCATCATGGTGTGGAGTTAGAGTGTCACTGAGAGCCCGCTGCAAATGCAACTGAGGCTGCCATGTTAACACAAAGCACCAATTTGGCCAAGAGAGCAGAGATGACAATACAGCTTCTCTCTCCAGGAGCTACTGCTTCTGTGAAGTCTCTGCCTGGAAACTGTACTGACCTTGGTTTGGGAAGGAGCAAAGAAGAGGAAGAGACCCCTGCCAGCTTGCCCAGGGGTACCTGCATTCCCATGGAGAACAGCTCCTACGCATCTCTGTTTGAACACAGCCCAGCTGCCACCATGATGGCTCAGAAATAAAGGCGACTTTGTTCTGTAGCAAGTGTCTTCAGTTCTCCAAGTTCAAGAAAAGCCTTGAAGGACAAACTTTTTATTTACCTTTCACAGACTCCTAGAAATACACCCCAAATCTTCTGCCAAATGAGGGCTAAGAGCAGCTGATATAAATGTTTCATCCCAAGAGGGTTGTGTCCGCTTCTGCGCATGGTTTAAGTCCTGCTCTAATTTTTTTTAATCAGTCAGCTGCAAGGCAGTTGTAAGCCAAAGGAAATTTGGGATGTTCATTGCATATGTAGCATACAGACAGTAAAAGCACTCTGACAAGTGGAGGCATTCCTCATTATCCTCCAGGGTGCTGCTGCTCTGGGAGGAGGGGTGCTCCTGTCTCTGCAGATTCAGCAAGTCTCATGCAATAGGCAAACTATGTACTGTAGCTGCTTCCCACTCCAGGCCAGTGGAGCCGATTTTGCCAAAGGGTGGCTGCCATTTCCCCCTCCGCCCTAGCACGTGCATACCTGCCCTGCACTGTGGCACCCGCAGGTGATTGGAGGGCACACAGATGGCCACGATACTATGGCCACACTGCAGTGCCACTTGCCTTTTGATTCACGTCGGCCTGCGTTCTGCCTTGCTTCAGTCATTCTTCTTGCAAGGCACTCCCAATCTCTCCCACATCACCACTGCCAATGCCGGCTGCTAATCCTATTTATGCTGAACACACTAGAGCCAGATGTGGGGACTGCAGCAGCACTCAAAGTGCATCCACTGGTGCTGCTGGTAAACCCAGTCACAGGCTAGCAGATTTCAACTTCCCCTTTTTTTCCCTTCTTTTTATTCTTTCAGGAGCAAAAACATTGAAGTCAAATACTTAACTCGCCCTCTCTTCCTGAGCTGGTGCCTCCCAAGGTTCCTTCCCAATGAACTGCAGGCTTGTAAACTCTGAGCTGTTACACAGCTGCAGTCTCGGAATTTCGAAGGGGTCTGTGTTGTGCACATGCTTTTAACAACATCACCCGCTCCGCCAGCTGATGGCTTTGTTCCCCCTTGCCAGGGTTGTAGGGGAGGAGGGGGAAAAATCAGGAAACCTTCCTGCTTGCCAGGAAGGTTACAGCAAGCCGCGGGAGCCGTATGTGCCGGAGGGTGCCTGCAGAAGGGCCGGGACGGTGTTCCCTGGGGCGCTCCCAAAGGATCCCGGCAGGAGAAGGAGCGGCCCGCGCCGCTCCGTCCTAACCCTGCACTCCTCGCGCCCGCCGCGCGCCGCTGGCAGCCGCCTCCCATTGGCCGCCGCTCGGCGGCGCCGGCCAATGGGCGGCCGCCGCTGCGGGCCGTTGGAAGCGCGCCGCGGCGACCGTTACTCGCCGGCGGCCGTCCCGCGCGCGGGGGGGCCGGGCCGGACCGCCCGGCCCGTGAGGGGCTGCGGCACCCGGGCCCTGCGCGCCGCGCCCCCAGTCGCCCTCCCCTGATTGTGCCTTGAGCCGCCGTCGGTCCCTCCTATGTCCTGTGGCGCCTAGCGCTGGAAATTGTAAATCCAGGACCTTGGCACGGATGCGCGGTGGAAGGAGGTTTCCACAGCGAGTTGTGCCTGAGCCTTGCAGAGACGAGAGGAGACTCCGGGGAGAGCTTATCGCTCTCTACAACTACCTGAAAAGGGGTTGTAGCTGGGTGGGGGTTGGCCTCTTCTCCCGAGCAACTAGTGAGAGAACGAGAGGACATAGTCTTAAGCTGCAGGTTTAGGTTGGACATTAGAAAGACTTTCTTCAGAGTAGGAGTGATTAGACATTGGAATGGACTGCCCAGGGAGGTGGTGATTACATGTGCACACATGATGGTGTTTGGTCATAGGTTGGACTAATGATCTCGGAGGTCGTTTCCAACCTAACCGATTCTGTGACTCTGATTCTACAGACAGCAGCAAATTCTGGGCCGGGTTCTAGATCAGGTTCAGTTTGGTCCACCATGCAGTTCAAGGTTGTGATGCTGAAAGTAATCACAGGTGACTTGGGCATTGCCACAGTCTCTGGGAAAGACTGAGAGGTGCTGCTGGTCCAAGTGCTGTCCTGCTGCTGGAGGGAAATGGCAATGGCACCCAAAGACAGTTTGGCCTTTGGTGCTTCAGCCATGGCACACAGAGAAGCAGGAATAGCAAGGGGGTAGCAGGGCAATGACAAGTTGTCCAAGCAGATCAGGGATCTGGGCAGACGAGGCATGAAGGAGCAGGGAGCACTGGTACATGAGGGGAGAGAGCAAGAGCAATACAGGTCAGAATAGAGGGGTACCAGAGGGGTCCGAGAGAGCCAAGAGGTGGTTGGATGATCACTTGAGCCCCTCAGGGTGCACATGCACCAACTGGAGTGTGTGGAGAAGTGTTCACAGCATCTGTCCATCCTGCCTGAATCTTGTTAACATTGTTGAGAACTTCACTTTCATAAGGTCTAAAATTCTCTGCATTTTAAAGAGAGCAGAAGGACTGTCTGGAGTGTATGGGCTCTTCTTTCCTGGAATGTAAAGAAAACCTCAGCTCTGCAGCTGGAGTGCAGGGGGCTTCATTCCTTAGTGAAAGCAGAGAAGGGAAATGCAGATGTCACAGCTGGGACAGGAGATTTATCTTGGCAAGCAAAGAGGAAAAATACTTTCAAAAAGAAAAGAGAAAACTCAGAAGAATCCACTCCCCATCTTCACTGCCTGCCAGCACGAGCAGAACCTCCAACCTGCAAAGGCCCTTCGTCTCCTGGGCCTGGGCTGCCGCCCAGCTGGATTAGCCCCTCGCTGCTTTCTCTTTGGAGTGAGACCATTGTGATGGGACCAGAAAGGCTGTGAGAGCCAGGTTGATCCTGAAGAGAGGCTGTCTCCAAACAACTCAGCTGGAGGTGGGAAAGGAAAAGTCACAGTCAAAGGATGGAAGCATGAAAAGGAAAAGGAGGGACAGAGGCAGCCAGGATAACTACAGAGAACTGGATCCAGGGAGAGGAAATCATCCCCTCCTCATCCATGCAGAGTGCCCCTGGGCTACAGGAGTGACACCTTAAGGCATTCCATGCACGCCCAGGCAGGGGAGAAGGCTTAGTGCCTCAGTCTCTGCTTGGGGCCTCCAGAGGTCTAACACCAGCTCTGGGTGGGGAGAAACATACAGCTTGCATTTGGATGTCTGAATGCCTTACATTAGCTCCCCAGATAACTGTTGTACAACAGGAAAGGGTGTTCAAATGAGAAGTGCACGCACGCACATACAGTGTGCTATTTAGACAACCCTAAACATGAGGTCAGGATGAAAACATGTGGTGGAAATATGTTTGGAAGAGTCAGTGCCTATGTTGATCGCCCGGAGTGGGAGGGAGCAGAAGCCAGCAGCTGACAGATTCTCACTCTCTCCCCATAGCTGAGATGGCCTCAGCTTGAGCAGATTCTCCTGTGGCACCAGAACAGCTTAAGGCTCTCTGTTGGGCCTAGAGATGTGATGGTCATTGCCTCTCCATACCTGTGCACACTGGCTAATCCTCTTTGGGCACTGCCTCCCCATCCTCCTAGAACTGAGCGGGGGGGACGGGCAGCTAGAAATCAGGCTTGGATCAGGAAATCCAGCACATCCTCGCCATTGCATTTCTGTCCCTTGGCTGCCCCCTCCCTGACCGCTCACTGGTAATACAGCTTTGGAAACATATCCCGTGCTATTTCTTGGCTTTGGAGCATAGTTAGAAGGAGAAGGAAGGAGGGTGTGAAAGGGAGGGGGAGATAACAGGAGAGAATAATGCAAAACGAGACTATGCTGTGAGCTTCGTATCCCATCTGGAAGCTGTTTTCCCCCAGTACACTGCACACCCACTCCCTCTGGGCTAGGATGGTAAGGGTCAAGTTTCCCAGTTGACTGGTCCTCTTTACTAAAGCCGGGCCCATCTGCATGAAATCTACCCGAGATGATCTCAATAGAGTTGCAGAGTCCTTCATTGTCACAAATGCCTTGACCAGCCTTCCGAGGAGTGGGTGCTGGCTGGAAGGCACTCTCAAAGAATTTAGGTCTTGAAGAGGCTGTGAGAGGATGAGCCTGCTCTGCTCCTGTATGTCTGTCTATCCCACCTTCCTTCACATCTGAGTTTTGGGGACTCTTTCTTGGACCTTCCCTGGTCTGCTGAGATCATTGTTGCCATTGTGTCAGCAAAAGTCTCCCCAAAGCCTGGCATGGTTGTGTCATTTTGTGGCAGCACATGAAGGCCTTTAGCTGTGCTGGCCCCACTCTGGATGGGAAGAGAGCACTGGTGGCCACCCAGCACCTTCTTTGGCATGTGACCTTCCAGCCAGGATAAAGCTGCTATCCATCTGGTCAGGTGATAAACCTGCTTCTGTATATCGCTCAGAAGCTCATGCTCTGCCATGATCTGCACAGCTGTGAGACACCACACCCTGGGACGTGCAGTTTCCTGAAGCCTTCTTTCTCACACATGCAAAGGAAGAGTATGGCTGAAGCCTCTGAGTTTTGCCAGATAAGTGCAGCTCCCAAAATGAGGCTTGGTGGGACAGAGTTTGCCTGTTCTGGGTTAGCAGGCTCAATTAGCAGGTGAGCTAATTAGCAGTGGCTTTGATGGCATCTATCCAAAATAAACTCTGGGCTGCTCTTCACTGTGCCCATCACAGTTGAATCTGGACAAGAGGACTCTTTTTCCTCTTACCACGTGGTTGTGTGCACAGGTGTCTTATATTAATAAGAAATCTAAAATTAACAATACCTGTTGGATTCAGGAGAGAATGGAGCCAACCCAGAGACCCAGCAGTCTTCCTGGGATGTGGTGACAGCTTCCTGCTGGTCCTGTAGTTTCCATCGTGGATATAGCCAGCTACAAAGCCATGTCATTATATTTGTTTGCTTTACCCTTCCTGCTTATGCTTTCCTCTGCTTCTTGCCACCTTCTTTGAGTAAAATAGCAATCTTCAGCTCTGTGTCAGCTATAGGTGCTCTTGCTCCTCGAAGGTGTCGGATCCTTGGTGCCCCCTTTGATAACAACCATAGTTATTCCCAATCTCATAGGCTATCATCCTTCTCTCCACCGTCTGTGTTTAGAGATGTTGGATTCGTATATGTATGAGTGATGAGAACTGAAATGGGACTGCTTTGGTGAGAAAGCTTTGCCAGTATTTAATTGTGATGGAGGATATGACCCAGGAGCCCAGAGAGGGGTAGGTGCCCCAACATTTCTGGATGCCCAGGGAAGCTGCAAGTTTCATTCTTTGCTTATCACCTATGTTTGCCCTGTCCTGTGCAGTAGGTCTCTGTCTCTTGGGAGAGAATGGTCTCTTGGGGACCTAACTCCCATGTCTCTTGGAGAACAATGTTGCCTTCATCCTTGCTTCCAAGCAGTGAGGTCCTCCAACAAACCTGTTTTTTTGTTTAGGAATATAGCCAGAGGCACATCTCTGCCTCTTCCCTCCAGGTAGGTTTGTCCTACAATGGAAAGATTGTTGACTGACCGAGAAAGATCGTTTTTCTAAGTGTGGGTGGGATGCCACTAAAAGATAATCTGTGGAGCTACTGCATAAATGCATTCTCTTGTCTCTCTTTACTCCCACCTTTGCCTTTGTTAATGCACAGTCGTGAAAGAAATTTGAAGCACGTGGCAGAGTTGCAGATAGCTCTCCCCACAGCTGTCCATCCAGCTCTGCTTCTCCTCCAGGGCTACACAGTGGTTCTAGTTTTGATGGTCACAACAGTATATAGGATTTGAATGCCTCTTGTTTTATCCTGGCTCTGCTATGCTGTGGTGTGCCAGCACTCTGAATCCCTTCACTTCTCTGTGGTTATATTCTCGCCCTTACCGTAAGGCTACCGTGTTCATATCCTGTATTTGCTTGTGTTGTTTAGAGAACACAAGACAAAGAACAGCTGTTACATGAACAGGCGCTCTCTGAGGTTAATACTCAGGACTCCAAAGTCTTTATCCCTCTATGCTGTAGGATAGGACAAAACCTGTTTTTCTAGTGGTTTTTAGATAACTGTCTAACTCAGTTTCATCTGCTGACTCAGGTCCCTCTGAAGAAGTTATGTTCTGCACGGATGGAAGGTGTTTTCCGTCACTTGATTTAAGTGCAGAAATGCTTCTAGGCAACTTGGAAATGGATGGGTAGATTTTACCAAGCTACCCCGCTAACTCGCGTCTGCTATGGGAACAAGTGGAGAAAACTTCAGCCCAGACATCCAGGGAGGGCCTCAACACTGGGATTTAGCATGAGCATGCCTTTTCTGCCTTACTTTCATGTGCAGTGTCTGCCCTTCAGGGAAGCCTCGGATGGTGGTGTGTTGGGCTGTCACTCCAGGCAGTCAGAGGACAAGTGGGAAGGAAGCAAAGGGAGAGAAACCTCGTGTCAGGCAGAATGCTCGTGGGAGGGACTCCACCCCCACTTCCAGCATGCTCTGTGAGCATCTGAGGTTTTAAATCGAGCAGGTGAGGGATGATGTTAGAGGGTAAAAGCATGTTCAAGATTGCTGCAGCTCACCATCTCCCTCCCCACTTGCTGGAAGCATGGGTCTGTTCAGCTAAAGCCTACTTCACTCCCCAGCCCTCTGACAGCCAGTGGAATGTTGACAGAGCTACTGTGCTCTGGTAAAACAAATACACGTTCCTGTAGGAGCAGGAACCTACAGGCTCCGGCATCCGGGGTCCTCTGGCCACCGCCTCCCTCAGTCCTGACACTGATGAAAGAAAGGACTGAATGCATCCCATGCTTCTCTAGGAGCCAGGCTCCTTCCTGAGCTCAGCTCTCACACTGGAATTCACTGGCATTCATGTCTCCACTCTAGGATCTGTATGCTCTCTCCCACTCTCATCCATACCCTGTTGCTCTTGGTATTTCAATATACTGCTTTCAATGCTTTTCTGCCCACCCAGATGCTTTTCCAGGCAGGGGGTGGGGGGACAGACCCAGTCCGACTCTGCTGAGCTCTCTCCAGTTCATTTAAGTTACACAGTTCCGTCTGTGTAATACAGTCACTTGAATCTATCTGTCTTTTCTTTCCTCTCCCTGAGCCAGAAGCCTCAATCTGCCAACAAATGGGATAATTTTTCAGCTGGTGTTTGGCAGCCATCATTTTTCTCCCTGCCCAACCCATACTTTGTTGTAGCAAATGGAAAAGTTAGTGATTTGACTTCTGAAAAGGAGGATGTGCCTCAAAGGAAGCAGGTTCACTGTAGTATCAGGAGCCCAGCTCTGCAGCAGAACTGGCCAGATTTACTAACTGTTACTGGAATGATTAGTGGAATGATTGTTTGTTGTTAACAGCCCATCTGTAGTGTTTAAACTTCATCGGGGAGCCGAATTTCACAGGCATTATCTGGCTGGAGTACAACCTCATATGGTCCACAGAGGGGCTGTTAAATCCCAGAGGAAATTAAATACAACAGGGGGCCTTCCTGTTATGTTGATTCAACCGATTTTTTTTTCTCTGATAGAAATCAGCAGCTGGGTTGGTGTTCTCTGGGCCATCAGTGTGCCTATTGCCGCTGGCAGAGAACATGAGAAAGTGTCACCAAGGACAGGCACTGAAGACCATGATTTTCTGCCACACTTGCACTTTGTCATCACAGGAATTTCTTGCCTTGTGCTCTATTCAGTTTGTTGTCACAGCAAGGTGCTAGGAAGATGCAGATAGGTACTCACAGAGAAAGGGGGAGATGAGAGAATTATAGAAGTTTCAGTAGTGTTTGTGGCATAGATAAACAAGCAGTGATATACAGCACCACGTCCCTTTCTTAAAGGTGTTTTTGTCAACCTGAGGCAGGCAAGGAATAGGAACTGCTTTTTCCCATCCAAAAAGTGTTGTCACTAAGGTTTGGCTCTCAGTGCAGAGGAAGGCTCTCAGATCCCCCTTGGAGTTGACACTAACGCTCTCTCTCCCTTTGTCTTTTCTCAGCATTTCTCAGAGAACCTGGATCACTTCTCTGACAACATGGAGGATTTCTCCAATGATCTGTTCAGCAGTTTCTTCGATGACCCAGTACTGGCTGAGAAGAACCCACTGCTGGACATGGACCTGGATCCACCCACTCCAGGCATCCAGGCAGAGCACAGCTATTCCCTCAGTGGAGACTCTGCTCCCCAGAGCCCCCTTGTGCCTGTCAAGGCTGAAGATAATACTAATGGTGAGCATGAGATATGCACACTGCACAACTTTGGGCACATCTGTTAGCAGAGGCTCTGGCTGTCTTCCATGTGTAAGGACAAACTGGCTATTCCTTGGTCTTGCACGTGGCTAATCCGGGGAAGAATGTGATCTGCAGTTGTCAAATACAGCCTATGTTTTTTCCTTCCATTTGTGCTTTGACAGTCACATTGCTCCTTTGCCGGGCTTACTGTTATTTATGAGGATGATAATTGGCTGTGGTTCGGTGTGCTGCCAGCTTCTGACAAGCAATAGACAATGTCTTTTTAGGATCCTGCAAACTTGGGTGTGGATGCCCTAGATCCAGCTCCATTTTGGCATGAGGCAGCAGGGTTTTGGCTTGAACATAGGAAGCATGAGTGCTGGTACATGTGGAAGGCTAAGTGGCTTCTTTACTGGCAGATTTTTTAGCAGGAGACGGAGAGGGACAGTAATTTCAAGACTTATTTTTAAAACAATTCATTTCAGCATAATTTATGATGGCTGGATATTTTTAGAGCCGTCCTTGCAGAGAGTCCTGTAATTTGTGGGACTGTGTGGGTGTCCCAACAGCTGATGGACACCACGCTGCCTGAAAAAGCAGTGGCATAGGCTCAGTATACACAGAAGAAAGCCATTCCTTTGAGCAAGAGTGAGACCTGGGACAGAGGCTTCCCTCTAATGGCCAGCAATGATCCCAGCTCTCTGGTACAAATGTCAAGGCAGGAGAAGAGGAGGCCGGCCTCCACTGCCTCTTTGGTCCCTTCAAAGGACACAACTATCTGCCATGTTCCTTAGGGGCAACTCAGAAAGGTGCTGGGAGAGAGGCTTATGGCAGGCCAAGCAGCTCTGCCTTAGTATCAAAAAAGCTTTCCACTTACATTTCTTCTTCCTTAGCTTTAACTCCAGTACAGTCTTGGAGGGGGCAACTAAAAAAAAACCAAACCAGCACGAACAAATAAACGCATCTTTATTTTGTCCCTGAAAATGAATAGGAGGAGAAGAGACTTGGGAATGACAGTAGGAAAAAGGATGATTTTGTAGAAAGCTCTGAAAATTAAGACTGCCTACATGAAGCTACCTCAGGGACTCCTCTCTGAGACACTTATTACCACTTCTGCTCCTCTCCTCTGTGTTTGGACATGCCCCTCCTTCAGCTGCTGTGTCTCAAAGGCAAGACTATGACTCTTGTGAATGGAGCGTGACACTGATACCCTTGGGCAGAGGCCAGCACAGAGTGTACAGCACTCAACTCAGGAGAGCTTGAGATGCACCTGGCACTTGCTCTCTTGAGAGTGCAGATCAGCTTTATACAGGAAGTAAGGCCTAACATTAATATGGCAGGTATAGGAGTATCTGTGCACCCAATCCTGCAGCTTGATAATTCAGCTCATCTTTCCAGGGCTTTCTTGGCTCATAATTGGATGTGAGTCATATTCTAGTGAAGCCCTGAGTCAGATCCAGTATTTACAACACTGTGCAGTCCTTTTGGCACGGTTCCATCCGGTCTCAGTCCTTTTAGACATTCATTTAAAATTAATTGTCCAGGAATGGCTTTTCTTTGACATTAAGCAAGCTCTGCTTGGTCTGCAGAGCTCCTCAGGAATGCCCTTGCTCTGTCTAGGCTTGGAGCTGGCTGAGGCTTGCTATTAATCAGCTTTCTCCCAGCTTTTCTGCAGATCTCCAAAACTTTTCCAAATCCTACCCCTTCCCATATGGTTCCCACAAACACAGGTCAGCTAGAGCAAGCCACTGGGTGCATTGTGACCCTGCTTATCAGCAGAGTCTGCTTTCCAGATGGTTTGTGCATACGGACTGGCTTCTTCAGTTGTCAGTACCAGCCCTCAGTTTTGCAGGGTGTGATTTGATGCCAGGAGCAGGGGGAACCAGGGTTGTGCAGAACAGCGGGTGGTGGACCAGCCTCAGGCTAGTGCCAGCCCTCCTGTTCAAGTCCTGCTTCCTCATTGCTCTTTGCCTCACCTCCTCAACCCGGAGCAGCTACAGATACCTCTCAGCTGTATTTCTTCCTAATACGTACAGAGTATCTAGAGTAGAGGGGGAGCTTCCTGGGATGCCTCATCCACCAGCATATAGTGAAATCTGCAGTGGTTACAGACTGGCCAGGCCTCTGAAACATCCTCTCAGGCAGCAGAACACACATGTGTCCGCACGAGATGCCTCCTCCTCAATCCTTTATTGACCCTCTGATGGCCTATGTGTTTCTGATTCTGTAACCAAATCACTCCCCAGATAAATCTTAGAGGGTGGGAAAGAGAACAGGGTCAGAATGTAGACAGGAAATGGGAGGACAGCACATACTTATTTGGGTGTCTGTTCCTTAGCCTGTCTGGACTGACAGCACTGGGGGGGCTGCTCTCTCACTGAGTCAAGTCTCGCTGGGGAGAGCTCTTGGTGGTCTGCTCTCCCTTGCTTCAGCAGCAGCTCCCACAGAGGGTGCCCCACACTTCTGAGAAAAAGAGGAATGCAGAGCTTTGCAACAGAAAGGGAAGATGAGGAAGAGGAGGCTTCAAATCATAGTAAGGCAAAATGTTCCCATACTGGGCATAGTGAAACCATAGAAAAATTTAAATGGGGGAAGCTGTGGATGCTTCATTGCCTTTCAGAGCAGTAAGATTAAGTCAGACAACCATCTGTCAGGACTGACACAGATGTGGTTGAACTTGCCTAGAGCAGTGGGATAGACTGGAAGATCTCTCAAGGTCCTTTATCTCTGTGACAGGCAGAAGTCAGTCCACGTTTTATGGACACAAACACTCATGGCTGTGTACCACCTTGCCTCCTTCCATCAGAAAGGGTCTGTCTGCATACCAGAGGTATGCAGGGGGGGTTGTCTGCATACCAGGAGACTTTGGTACCAGCTGCAGGTTTGGTGTCCTTTGCAGGACAGAGAAAACACAGTCCACTCTGTGTCTGCTCAGAAGCCTCTCCATTGTTATGCCTGTGCAGTGCAGCTCTGCCTGAGACGCTGCCTGATGACATTGGCCCTGCTGCATTGTGGGAAGCTCTAGGAAGTGATCTAGCAGCACTGAGAGCAGCACTCACAGCTAATACACACACAGAGCAGCCACAGGAGCTGTGTCTGTGCTTGAAGATGTCCAGTCACAGAGGCAGCTGGAAGGAACGAGCATGTGCTAAAGATACTTGTCTAGGCAGAAAATAAGAGGTGCTAGACCAAAGACAGGAAGATAACATATTCCATTGGCAAGGACAGCACTGTGTTAACTGATATAATCCTTGCCCAGGCTTTAACACCACTCTGTCCAAGCAAAAGCCAGAGGCAGGATTCTGCCCTGGCGTCTCCAAGAGGCAACAGAAGCTGAGTTGTTAAGGTACCTTTAAGTTTAGATCAGATGGCAGCTCCACATAAACAGCTGTTTGCTTATACTCCTTGTGCAGGCTTTTCTGGACCTGAGAAGGACCTTTTTTCCCCTCTCCTCTTGCCAGGACATCTTCTGCACTGCGGCCTGCACTGAAGAGCTGCTGTGTGCAGCAGATAGCTAGGCAACATCCCTGGGTCTGACTGAGGCTACTGAATGCAGAGAGCAGTGCAAGAGGGGTCAGAGAGTGAGTTGGACTATGGCCTCATGTGGAGGCAACTGGGGCACTATCTGGTGACATGCTTAGCAATAGTTTGTCCTGTGTCAAGCCAAATGTGTTTCTGGTTGTCAGATAAAAAGGGAAAGGGAAGGCATGAGGATTAAGAAGGAGGGTGCAGGCTGTAGGCCAGCCAGGAGTAGCTTTTTGGCAGGCTGAAGTGTTTGAAGAGCAAAGACCAAAACTTCAGAGCAGAGTCCAGGCAGCTTTCCTGCCTAGCACTCTTTTTTCCCATCTGAGCTGCAGTTTATCCAATGCTGCATGAATCCCAGTTCCTGTGATCTCTAATTCCAGTGACAAGCCAGGCTCACGTCTCAAATGTGCACAGGACAGAGCAGGCAGGGAGCAAGTTCTCTTCAGACACTTCATTTCCCTCACTGCTGCTTCTTGCCCCTGCTAGCAATGGCAGCACGGCACAGCTGCAGGCAGCAGTTCTGCTGAGCAGTGCAGGGTGAGGGAGAGAGTCTCAGAGGTGAGACTGAGGGGACCAGCTGTGGAAGCAGCCTCACAAGCAGGTGCCACATTGGGCTTCCTTCCACAGAAATGGACCTTCCTCCTTTCTGTCAGGCAAAAAAGCCCATCATCCAGATGATGGCACAACATCATCTGGAGGCCAAAGTAGCACTGTCAGCCTTTTACTGTCATCATGCTTGCCCTCTCACCAGCTTTCTAGCACAGAGATGGTGCTATTCTTGGTAACACACCTGGCAGCTCTGTGATGCTGGCCATGCTGCCTCAGGAGCAACAGCCCAGCATCCTCCTCTCACTGAGCCCTAAATATAAATAAGCTCCAGAGGATGAGACATAGACATTACTGGGGGAAGAAACCCTGCAGCTGTCCTCCAGAGCTCGGGCTGCACAGTCAGAGCACAGCAGAGATACAATTCCTCTAGCTCTGTCCTGCCTGCTCCCCACATGCTGGGGGTTCACTCCCTTTTTCACTCTGTGTTGTGGGCCTGCACATGCTTGTGTGATTACAGTGCTAAACTTGGAAAGACAGCCTCCTCAGTCAGGGGGAAGCTGTCTGCATGGCTTTTATTTTCCTTGCCCTGTTCTTGCTAGAGTTTGACTCTCACGTTGTGCATGTTTCAGAGCTGGAGAATGGAGTGTGGTCGCTGGGGCCCAAGCTCTGCTCCATCATGGTGAAACAGGAACAGAACCTGGCTCTAGACCTGCCTGAGTCCCAGCTAGCTGCCAGCTCCATACCAGTGCTGAACCTCAACCCTCTGCAGAGACTGCCAGTCCCCGAGGAGGTGAGCCCATCTAAGATCCATTGGGAACCTGGGCTCTCACACAGCGGCACCCTTGGTGATGCAGACTCAGCCATGTGACTGCAGGGTCCTGCAAGGTGATTTAGCTGCTGGACAGAGAGGAGAAGGTGATACAAAGCCCAGATACTGCATTATTTGTCATTCTCCTCTTGAAATGGCAGTCAGAGGAGCAGCATTCCTGATGTTGGCTGGAACTGTTCTTGATTTCTGCAGTGAAGCTAGAAGACAGCTTATCCTTCCAGAGAAAGTGGTGAAAGGAGGATTTTCTCCAGCACAGGAGGCTTTGCAATCTTGGTTAAATATAAGCCCAGTTCCTTGGCACAAAAGCCAAAGGCTTTAAGCTTGCACCTGATGGAGATCTGTCCCCTCCAATCTGCCAGTATTTCTATAGCCACTCTTGGCTTATTTTCATTTTTCAGAAAACAGTGTAAAGTAGTGTGGTGCCAGTGACCCCACTATTCCTGAGTATAGACCCCTCCTCTGCCGCTCTCTTTTGGACTTGTCACTTGGCCTCTCACTTTTCATAACTGCTCACTAGAAGTGGAGGTTCCACTCCAGGTCCTGCTTACTTTTTTCCTATGAAGCAGCAGGAATTATTATTTCTATGAAACAAGGGGCCAACTCTTTTTGTCATATCCAGGTTTTTAAGAAATCTGTTTGTCTGAAGGAGGTACAGTTATGCCACTGGCATCTAGGTGTAAGTCAAGGGCTCAGTTTGGCTGGCCTTGAGTCCAACTGTGTTCATGAGAAGGTCTGATCAGTCTCACACAGACCTTGCCTATCCTGAAGCAGCTCAGTAGATAACAGTAGAGCATCTCTGGGGTTCACTTCATTTTTTCACTCATGCTGATCATCTTCCCATTTAAGCAGCCATCCAAAACAAATGTTTTTTTCCAGCCAAAACTGTGCACAAACTTCCTCTATTATTTACACAGCTTGAACTTGCTGTGCCCTCAAAGCTCTTCTGTGTGCTTAGCAGCCATTCCATGGTCTTCTCTCAGCTGTGTTTACAGTCTGGAGGAGTTTGAAATGTGTCTGTTTAGTGTAAAAACTCCAACCTATGGTGGGCAGGGGGCTGGCAAGCAAAGGAGCTGAAGGGCAGCATAACCCAGATGGGAATAAATCTACTCTTTATTCAGCTCTCAGTCCCCTCCGATTGGAAACAGTTGACCAGTGGCCTTGGGGAAAATCATGTGAGCAGGACAGGATGGTTGTTCTGTTTCTGTTCTGTATAACCTCTATATTCCCATTTATAATAAAGGCAGATCAAAGAGGGACTTTGCATGGTAACACATGGGTTGGTTTAAATTACACTGTCTGGGTCTATCAAAATAATTGCCAAGGATAAAAGTCATCTCCCTTTTGGAGGTACTCAGCTCAGTGCATTGCTTGGCAGCACAAGCATCTGCCTCTGCCTTTTCCTCTGCAAACATATTTGCACTCTGTGTGCCCAGCAACTGAGACTTCAGAGGCTTATGTTTGAACTCTTGGTTTCCTTTATGTGTGGTGAGAGGCTGCTTTGGAGCAGAGCTGTGAGGTGGGGCAAGATGGGCAGCAGGGGAGCAGTGACTGTGAACAGAACTGGTGGGAGCCTTTTGGGCAGGGGAGGTGAGGTGTTTGGCAGTGCCCAAAAGCTCTTTCTGCTTCTTTTCCACAGATTCCCATAGAAATTACTCCAGCACCTGTGATCAAAGCTGAACCCAAAGAGGTGAACCAGTTTCTAAATGTTCCTACAGGTAAGAAGATAGAATTTCCTGGTCAACTATATTACTCAGATATGGATGGTTATTATATTGGGAGAAAAGACAACACCGGAGCCATGCATGCAGGTCAGAGCCATGCATACAAGGTAGCGTTGGGGCACAGAATAATAGAGGAGTGAGCATTGCACTGTTCCAATGCAGATCGGTGTCTGGACCAGCAGCCACACACAGAAATTGTTCAGATAGGGACTCCCAGGCAAAACAGGCTACTTCAGAGTTGGAAATATGCAAGAGTGCCTTTAAAATCCTCAGAGAGACCGTAGAGTTATCCAAAAATAACCATCTGAAAGTCAGGAAATTCAGGATCCAGTTTAATTTGAAAGAAACCCAAGCATCTGAAAATCTGCCGATGCACAAATGAAAGCACTATAGGAACTCCCACTACTGCAGAAAGACATTCCTTAGGCATATTCCCACTTCCATGAAGGCCCCCAGGGCTCTCCAGTACAAAGTGGGGACAGTTTTCAAGTGCTTGGAAATTAACTGAGTGACCGGAGCCCCTTTGGATCAAGTGTGCTGTCAAGTGTGTGAGCCCAGCAGTGCTTTGGAAGAGCTTTTCTCTCACAGAGCTTCCTGTACTTGTGAACATCAGGGGCTTTGTACTTCATTTTGGTTGAACTGGAGTACCTTATTGTTTTGTAAATACCTTCAGTGTCTCGGCAAAGCCCCTACCAGCACTCCTGCAGTTCCTAGTTTAGCACATTTGAAGTCAGTCTCACTTCTCTCTTGGGCAGTGCTCAGTCCATCCTGATTCTCAGACCCACCCCATCTTGGGAAACTCATCACCCTCTCCTTTCTTCTACCCTCTCCTATGCCTCTACCAACAGGCTGACATGAGAGCCATTGACTTGACCTCCTTATTTCTCAGTAGATGACCTGGTGCAGATGCCTCCAACTCCACCCAGCAGCCATGGCAGTGACAGCGATGGATCTCAGAGCCCTCGGTCCCTGCCTCCCTCCAGCCCAGCCCGGCCTGCTGCTCGCTCTTCTACTGCCATCTCCTCCTCACCTCTCCTCACAGCACCACACGTAAGGAGGCAGCAGGACATCGCTGGGACACAGGGCTCCTTGGTGCTCAGAGGGATTTGGAGGCTTTCCAAGGCTCACGTAGGGGATCCTGCTCTTGTTATGGTCTCCAAGCTGCAATGCTCTGGCAAAGCAATGTGATGTCTTAGCACGGGGATGTGGGGACAGGATGGTGAGGAGTGAGGAGAGGCACAATGAGTCTTGCATAATACCTACCATCAGCTACCTTGTTTTAGCAGGTACTGTCTTTCACCCCCGACTTGGGAAGTGGCCTATGCACAGGAGGACTTTCTGAGGAGGTTAATGGGAGAGAAAGGAATTATTGAGAATTCCCATAACCAGACCATTTTATCCATTGCCCAAAAGTTCTTTGGCAGGGTCCTGCAGTAGAATTGTGTAGCCAGCCTCACCACGAAAGAGCAGATCCCCTCCCAAGTAAAAGAGGAAAAGAGCTGCTGAGCTGTGCCCCCGTGATCAGGTTGAGAGCAGAAAAAAGCACTGTCCTGCACCTATTTAGTATCAGCAGGAAGCAGTGTATTCCATTCTGATGTATACAGCCTCTGGATGCTCTGCAAGGCTTTAAAGAGGATCATTGGGATAGAACTCCTTGCTGGCACTGATGGATGCTCTGTGTGTGTTTCAGAAGTTACAAGGAACCTCTGGCCCGCTGCTCTTGACTGAAGAGGAGAAGCGCACCTTGATTGCCGAGGGTTACCCCATTCCTACCAAGCTGCCCCTCACCAAAGCAGAGGAGAAAGCACTGAAGAGAGTCAGGAGGAAAATCAAGAACAAGGTGACTGCAAAAAATGTAATCATGCAGTTCCCATGATTCCAGAGCATCCTCAGCTGACCAGTGCTATAGTTACCCTCACCTCCTCACAGAAAAGGTGGGATCCTGCCTTTGGTACATTAGCACGAGCCTCCCAACCCACAAAAATGGTGCCAGGGGTCATCTCTGCATGCTTGCTCTGCATACAGCCATATCCGGGAAGTATGGCTTCCAGCCCAGCTCCTGGGAATGTGTGGCCTTCATAGGGCCCACAGGCCAAGGCATCACAGATCAGACTAACTGGCCTGGTCAGTTCCCTTGCTGGTGGAGGCAGGGAAACCAGAGCCATTGCATGATGCAGGACGGGTGATGCATAGAGCTCATGAGCCAGGCAGAGGCTGTGAGACTTTATACTGTATAGGAAAGCATCCTGTGGGAGAAATGGTGAGAGCCTGAATTAATCACCAGGTGACTCATAAGTGATCTGGGGCAGAATCAGCCCAGATGGCCACAGCACATACCCATGTGAGTCAGAGGAGTTCAAAGCAACCCTAAAGATGCTTTCGGCAGTGAGGGACATACTGCAACAAATGGTTGTGGCCTACAGGCCAAGAAAGGCTGCATACCTACAGCATCCATCCCTCCCAGTTTTGGCCTGGAGACCAGTAGGAATGACAGACTGGAAGGCGACTTCCCCATTAGAGTGCTGTGTGTGCAGGGAACAGACAAGATGCATGAGCCACAAAATGTCCAGACGTTTATGATGTTGATTCCTCTCTGATGGCTTGCCTCCCTCCCAGATCTCTGCTCAGGAGAGTCGCAGGAAGAAGAAAGAGTATGTGGAGTGTCTAGAGAAAAAGTAAGTTTCTTCTTCTCAGTCTTATCTTTAAAAAAAAGGAATCCTGTCCATGCACAGTCTTCCTTTCTAGTGTTTTGTGAATTGCTAAGAAAGTATGATTTCTTGCAAGGCTGGCTGCACAGGAGTTTGGTTTGGGATCCTGCCCCTATTCCCCTCCTTCCTAGAAGCCTTCTTGTGGGATAAAGATTGCTCAAGAAATTTTATGTTTCCAACTGCTTAGTTTGGCTGGTCCCCTCCAAAACACAGGCCATTTTGGCTGCCAACAAGGTGGGATTTTGGGTAAGAGTCCTGTTTCCCCACTAGAAGTTGGTTCTGGTTTTTTTGTCCCACAAGCAGTGGGCTCTCTGAGAGTGCTATCCATGGCTTTTCCCCCTCTCTTCCCATGAAGGCGGACACACAAGCACTTGACAGCAAGAAAAACCTTGCACTACAGTTATTCCCCACACTCCCTCCCCTTCCACTCTCTGCATTAGCTTTGGTTTTCTCCTTGCAACCCTGAGGTCCTGCATGAATAGCAGGCAAAAGCTTATGGTGACATCACATAACACTGACAGGGTAGAAAATAACTTCTGTACTAGCAACCCCAATGGGCATTCCCATAATGGGCAAAGAAGAATGCTAGGATCCAGGAGCAAATTCATCTTTCTGCATAAATACTATCTTCTTCTCAGTTCCTAACACCATCTGAGATCAGCAAATGGAAAAAAACAACCCCCAAACCCAACCTTAATTAACTCTTCTTCCTGATGCTACCTGTTTATCTTCTCTAGTTGCACAGAAATGCTGAATTAAAACAGATGACTTGAGGCACCTTCAGGTTCTCATGGAGCATCTCAGTGTGCATGTGTGTGTCCAGGCATCAGAGCACATAATCTCCAGCTAGTGTCCCACATTGACACCCAGATCCTTCACCCAGATCCTTCAAGCTGGAGCTGGGGAGTTGGCTGGCCTTGCTTAAGGGACAGGTCCAGGGCGTTTGGTGCTGGGGCCTGTTTCCCAGCTGTGGCCGTGCGTGGTGCCTGTATGTACTCGGCAGTTTGTTATGCTGGAGCATTGCTATGACAGATGGCTTTCAAACAATGCCAGGTTTAAATGTGAACCAAAAGCAGCATTCAGTGATTTTTTTTAATGGAACATGTCTTTGGTCAGTTTGGCTTTCTGTAAAAGCTGGTTAGTCAGAACCTATAATTGGGCTCTTCACCATTCAGTTTGACACTTTTGCTGCAAGCCCAATTTTTGCACGGAACGCCTAGTTCAGAGGCTGTCCTGGAAGCCTCCGTCAGGATCAGGCTGTGTCCCTGGCCTGCCTTCCTCCGGGCGTGGAGGCATTCCCCTTCCCTTGTCCCAGCTGCAGCCCAACCACTGCAGTTGGGAAGCCGTAGGAGGGAGCCTGCAGGTTCTCTGCTGCCCTCAAGTGTCTGCAGTCGTAACTGGCCCAGCGTTTGCACGGAGCAGCCTGGATTTCACAGCCAGGGTGCACAGCCAGGGCAGGTTCTCAGTCTGAGTGGGAGAGGTTTTACTTTGTCCTCCTCATTTTTCATGCTCCTTAGGGGGGTTTGGAAGTGATGGAAATGTCTGCGTAACTTTGGGTCTATCCTGACTTGATCTGCCTGTAACCAAATGTTACTGTCTCTCCCAAACCTCGGGAAACCCTGAACTGTCACACTTAATTGTTCACCTGCAGTCTCATCCCTGCTCCATCAGGGCTGGCAGCAACATTGGGCCAGTAACATTTGACTCCAGGACCATATCTGCAGGTGATGGATGAGGCTACTGAGCCTCCAGACCCCAAGAGAGGCAAGCACTACATTCTTTATCTGTCTGGCCTTTGTAACTAACTGGCTTATGGGTTTTATTCCCATAGGGTCGAGACATACACAACAGAAAACAATGAACTCTGGAAAAAAGTGGAGACCTTAGAAAACGCAAACAGGTAAGAGGGGCTAGACCTGACCCTCCGTGGGTAGGGCAGGGTGAGCAGGAAGGGAAGTTAGGGAGTGCTGGGGCAGAGGGCTGAGAAGAGAAAGGCAGGCTGTCCCAGCTCCTGGTGGATGGGTGCTGCTCAGCAAGGCACTGGTTTTCAGCCTGTGACAGCAATGAGGCAGCTGGGTTTGGTTAGCAAGCCTGGAATGTTTGTGTTGGGATGACCAGGCCACGCCACAGCAAGGGGAGGGAGGGAAGGCGTTTCCCATATCCCTTATATTTTCCTCCTTCTCCTTGCAGCCCTTTGGGCTCATGCTGCCTTCCACATTGCCCTCCAGGTCTCTGGCTGTCTCCACTACAGATGTATCAAGGGAGGCCTCTCACACCAGCCTCTCAGACCCATTGTTTCTGCTTTTGGGCACTTTGGAGGAATACAAGGGCCTGGACATATTGTGGCTGTTTCAGGTTTCTCTTGAGAAAGCTGAACAGACTTGGTGAATACAGGGAAAGGCTCTTCCTCTAATAAAGATAGCTCCAACCAAATCTAGGGTAATTCCTTGTGCATATGGTGTTCCAGCCATTTCTTAGCCTCTTCTGGGCAAAACAAGCCCAGAGAATCTCCCTCACTGCTGCTGCTGCTGCTGCTGCTCCCCTGAAAGGAGCAAGCTGCTCCCACAGCCCCAAAGGTCCCTCACCCAAAGCTCTGGTGAGCACCTGTGCTTCAAATATGCAGAGCTGGCCAACTGATCACCAGGGGAATTTGCTTCCTTGGAAGCAAATATGAAGACTCCCATCCCTGCAGTGCGGATGGGCAGCAGGAGCTGGAGAAGGGACCAAATCTGCTCGCGCTTACTGGGTGCAGCAGGTGTGAGCAAGGGCAGGGTCAAGTGCAGGGCTGGTGAAGGGGATGCTCATTTTTGTAGCCCCATTTATATCAGCTCGAATTGAAGAGGAGAACCACAGCCAGAGAGTCAGTTCCTCACCCACTCCTCTGCTGCCATTACAGCTCATGGAGAACTCCTAGAGGCTCATGGAGAACTCCTAGAGGCTCTACCGCATTCCTTCCTCCCATCCATGACATGAGTGCTGTGGCATTGGCTTCCAGGCCAGCCACTGGTGCCAGGACTGGGGGCTGTCAGGTGTGGTCTGGCAAAGGTGTGCAAGAGCCAGAGGTCTCCCATCTGCCAGAGATACAGCTGCCCAGCTGCTCTCATGCATGAGGCACAGCTTGCCCCCTGGCCTCTCTGGGAGTGTGGGCAGCCCTGCTGCTGAAAAAACATTAGCCCCACCCTGAAAAATCAGGAGATTGGCGTAAAAAACGGGAGATATTTTTTTTCAAAATACACATTGTGTTCTTTCTAATTGGATTTGGTTTTTGAGCACTGCCAGTGGGACACTGTGTGCTTCTCTCCACGTGTACAAGTAGCTGAAGAGGATTTGGAAAGAGATAAAGCTGGGATTCTCCTGCAATCACCTGGCCCTAGGACCTGGCATTTCATAAAAGTTCAAACATACTTGTGTAAAACAATCAGTGCTCCCCAGGGAAACTCAGCGGTAGTCTGCATTTCAGTAATTTGCAGCTGTTGGGAACTGTGTGCTTTGTAGTCTCCCTCATTCCAGATTCCTTCACCAGCTCAATGAAGGGTTCAGTACCTCTTGGTAACACTTACCACTGTTTTGTGTTTATGTGTGTGGATGCCCATGAACAGTTAAATGGGGCAGAGAGACCTTAGCACATGTTCCAACCAGGGCAGCCAGAGAATGATTAATTGCTGAACTCAAGATTTGGCTTTGCCCATATTCCTCTGCAGAGTTTGCCAAGACTGAATAAATTGGAGAGGATCACAACTGTTTCTTATTTCTCTCTCTACCTCATGCTTTGGAGCTTCAGAGTGTGTCAGTGAGTGAAGTGGGAGCAGACAAGTCTGTGCTAAAGGCCTGAGCTGTCTACAAAGCTCAGTCACCATCCCAGAGCTTGGTTTTCATGGTACCCTGGCTCTCCACTGCTCTGGGAGTTGACAGGCTGGGCTTAGAGGCAGCCAGGAGTCCTAAATGAATGAGACATTCACAGCAGTGGGTAGGTGCAGTGAAGGTGGTGGTGGATCTGCTGGTGAGATCTTTTTCTGTCTCTCACTTCCCAAGTCTGTTTGTTCAGAGAACTTGGGCAAGATACAGCAAAGGGGAGATACTTGTTTTCAGAAGGAGGAAAAATCAAGATAAAATATGAAGAGAGTAGTGATAGTCTTGCCTCGCTTACTGGCTGCTGCCTCTTATCAAGTTTTGATATGCGTTGTTTCCTATCACAGGACTCTGCTCCAGCAGTTACAGAAGCTGCAGGCTCTGGTAGCTGGGAAAGTCTCCAGACCTTATAAAATGGCTTCCACACAGACCGGGACCTGTCTAATGGTATAAGCTTCATTTCCATATTCCTTATTGGCCATGCTTCTCCAGACAGCTTTGTAGATTGCCTCTGCCCTCTTCCCTGCTGCCCTGCTGTGTTGCCAGTTACATCTGCTCTCTCCTTTTGTATTATAATCACCAGAGCTGGGCCCTGGGTCATACATACATTGGTATTGTCAGTTGTTTATGCAGAAACATTAGAATAATTCCTGCATTTTCACTGTCTTGTTCTTTGGGCAAAATGGCACTTTGTTTGCCTTTCATTAGCTATCAGCCATTCAGAAAAAATCTTCAATGAGCTTCCATCGTAGTGGGTAGAGTTTTCTTTTGCTGAGTTAATGTTTAACTCAGCAAGGTGGACAAACAGTCCAAGTATTCATCCCAGTGGGCATTACCTTGTGTTTATTAGCAAGAAATGGCATGTTCTTGCTATGCCTGCACATCAGGCTTTGCTAAATCCAGCTGGAATTCTCTTTGTTTGCCCTTTTGACTAACCAAAATTAATCAGGATTGTCTGTTATTTTGGTAATCCCTGTTTACCTCTCATTTCTCCTAGTGGAGGATCATGGTTAAATAATATTGGCTTCACTGAGGAGTTTTAGGACATGCCACTGTGTAGCCATAGAGTCAACTGCTTATTCTTCATCTCAGTTTTGGCTGGGGGAAAGTTTCTGATCCATGGTAAAAATATAACCTTCACCCTTGTGATGTCTTTGCAGGATTGTCGTAGTAGCTGGTCATGACAAATTTGTCAGAGTTAGTTATCTTTATCTGGTAATCACTTTTGTACTGCTAACAGTCACAAAAAGCAGACAGACGGTGAGAAGCTTGCCCCATTTTCTCAGTATCCTCAGTGTCCTGAGGGTTTGTTTCTTGCTCTTGGTTCAGTTTCCATAGTTCCAGAGCCCCTGCTCTATAATTTCCAGCACTTTCAAAATCTGCTCAAGCTTTTGGTACTCTTTGCTGCCCCCATGTCAGACCAGATTTTAATGACTGTCTTTTCTTTTTGCTGCTCTATGTCTTCATTCTCGAGTTCTTTCCAGATTCTGAGGTGTGACCTACCTGAGCCCAGTGGCTTATTGCTCCTTAATGCAGCATCTCATCAGAATATCCCTGGCTGCAGCAAATCTTCAATGCTACTACCTGGAATAAGCAAGTCCAGAAGAGGTGCCAGATATCCCCTGTGCTACAGACTGATAAAATAGCTAATTTAGCGTCCCAACGTCTTATCTCTCCTTGCTGCTCCCTTCATTCCAGGCATCCCAGCCCACACACCAACTCTCTCAGGCTTCCTAGCTTCCAAGCATTTCAAGAATTTGTAATTTGCTTTTCTATCTTTGGCCAGTTCCTCTCTTAAGCCTCCTAGTTCCCATTTTCCATTTTCAAATACAGCACTTTTTATCACAAAAGATATGTAGAATCATCATGCCTTGCAGCACAGGAGTGGAGCAGACTACCCTTCTTCTTTAGCTCTGTGTCATTCCTGCTGGATATTTGTACAGCCAGTTCTTGAAGGCCTCCAGTGGTGAGCAGTACTCAGCCTCCCAGGGCAAACCATTTCAGTGCTATGTTATCTTTTCCAGATAAAGCTTTCTTGCTATTTCATCTCAATCTCCCTTGCAATAGCTTAAGGCTATTAGAACTTCTGCCCAAGCAAGATCTGTTTACTCCCCCTTTGTGCATCTGCATTTTACATATTGGAAAACTCTTGTTTTCAAGCAACTCCCTTCAGTCTGCTCTGCTAAATCACTATGATTTCTTCAGTCTTTCCTTGTAGGCTGAATTACTGAATCACTGCTTGTTCCCAGAGCTCTATTCCAGACTTTCTTCAGTGCATCTTTTTGGAAGTATGGGGCCCAAAGCTGGACACAGTGTTCCACCTGAAGGCCAGTACAGATCCAGCCAGAAAGCCTATTCATTCTGCTTGGGCTGCGATTTGCCTTTTGCAAAGTGACACCGATTTGGGCCTGTCTTGTGCTCCTTTTTAACTCCCAGATCTTCTTCTCTAGAACATCTGAAACATGTAGTCACTGATGTGTTTCCTCTGTTAATCAGTCCTGCCACCTTGGAGGTTTCAGCAGGTCTCCACATTTGTCTGTATAGATCTTCCCACTGTTCTCTTGGACCGCTTCTTCCCATGATCAAGATCATTCTGAATTTGAATACTGACCAAAAGCCAGTCTGCTTGTAGTCTCTCCCATCTGCAGATTTCATACAGTCCATCATTCAAGTAAAGCTTAAAAATGCTGAATCTTGCCAGATCCATAACAGATCTCTCTGCTACTCCATCTGCTACTTCCTCACAGTTTGACAGTGAACCATTTGATAAATACACTCTCAGTATGTCTTTTTTTGATTAGTTTTTCCTCCACTTTTCCAACTGGTTTTGAAGGAGTTTTCTCTAGCTTGATTTCCCTCACTTTTAAGAGGTCGAGTAATGAGATGGTCAAAAGCTGTGAGATGAATTGTACTCAGAGTCAAAACACAAGTCATTGTTATGAAGTGTTGTAGAGTTTGAACTATAACTGAATCAGAGCATCAGAGTTAACCTGAAACAAAACAGAGCAAAAACAATGCTGTTTTGCAAAGCCCCAGTTGAAAGCCATGTTAAAGCAAGATGTTAAGTATACTGCTCTTTCCCAGCCCAAAAACCTGTTTTGTTTTAGGAGGGAAGAACAGACTTCACAGGGCTGGCTCCCTTTTCTGCAAGTTGTGTGTTTGGCTGTGATAATTCCAAGCAACATTTACTCATAATTTATTTTTTCCTCTGTTTTTGTGGAATAAGGATTCTAAATGCCTTGTGTGCCTGATATGACGTACTTAGACAGCATCTGTGCTGTCCATGTTTAATGTCCTTCCTTAAAACCAGCCATGAAGAGTCTGGACAATTAAAAACCCTCTTTACATAGCACAGTATCCTCGTGTTATTATTCTATCTTCCCTATCTCCTGGAATCCACTGGTGGTCAAAATTACCTTGATGTACCAGCTTCTGTGCATTAATTAGGCACAGCTATTCTGAAATAGGTGAACTTCTGAAAAGCAGTCAAGCAATTGCTGGCTGTGCCCACAGGTGTCCCCCCAGGTCAAACTTAGCTAGTTTATACGTAGGTAGTAGAAATCACCAACAGATGCATCGCCTCTTTGGCTGCTAAGTCTGAGTACTGAGCTGGCGGCATGGGTGTTCAGGTAACAAGCATTTGGCTCTGTACTATTTCCCCTATGTCCCTTCTTGCTCTTTACTGACAGTTCCCTAAGCTCTATAGAGGCTCTTAAAATCAGCACTGGCATCTCACTCTGAAGCTTTGCAGTTACAACAGAATTTCCAGACAGGTCCAGACCTACCTGAGGGGCATTTCCAGGGAGATTTCATATGCCTTTCTCCTGTTGAGCTAGTAGCTCTGACTGGTGTGCCTGACAGCAGAACGTCTTGCACACGTGGTCCTGCATACCTACATGTCAAGCATAAATTTAACCCTTTCATTGGACTCAGCATCTTTACTATCAGGTATTAGGCAACTGTAATTCTGCTGTCATTTCTGTCCTCGCATGGATAGTAGCTTCACCTTGCTATGTCCTGTGGTACCTCACAGATTTCTCCCAGTGAGCTTGTTTTTTTTACAGCCCACAATAGCTCCTGCTGAGCTAACGGTCAGGTTCCCTTTGGTCAAGGCAGAGTTCGTCCCTTCTGTTGAGTCTCATTCTTTCTCAGCTTGTTTCTCAGCTACGCCTTCCACTATCTCTTCTCAACTGGACGGACAAGTTCTCACTATTGAACCAGAAATACTCCAAATAAAACAACAAGAGGAAGTTTCTGGCTTCCCTTCTTAGATCTGAGGCAGAGATTAGAACAGCAAGTCCCTTCCCATCCTGGGGGACCACAGGTACCCAATTGTCAGCCTGATCAGATCTTCTTACACAGCCTCATGTTTGTGTGCTGTGGAGGGGAATGGTTCTTCATGGCATTTCTTCAGCGGCACTGACTCTGTGCTGATCTCCTCTCTAGGTGCTGGCACTCTGCTTCGTTCTGATCCTGGGATCCCTGATGCCCTGTCTCCCTGAGTTCTCCTCAGCATCACAGACAGTGAAAGCAACACCAGCACCAGACATTTACACAACTAGTAAGAGTGAGTCTAATGTGGTTCCTCCATTTGAACTTGTCAAACCATTTCTGGCTCTGCTCTCAACAGTCCCTGCTCAGGCATAGCATCCTCCCCTCTGTGCCTATCCCATATGCTGGGGCTGTGGTGAGGGAAGATTCCTAATCTGTCAGTGGTAAAAACTCTGTTGGGGCCTGTTGTCATTCCATGCTAACTGCTGTCCTAAAACATGGCAAGTGTCAAAGGAAGGAATATGAGGGAAGAGTCCCAGGGCAGACTGGTTGTCTTCTGAAGAGGCTATGTGTCCAGGGGTCTGTCTTCATTTGCCTCCTGAAGCTGGGGGGGAGGAGGGTATCCTGCAAAGTTACACATGGACAAGGCTGGCTGAGCATGTGCTGAAACCACTGTCATGACCCATACCCATTGCAAGAGACCTTATCCTCATTGTTAACCAATGCTCTCCTTTTTTCCAGTTCAGTCACGGAGCCTTCTTTTCTATGATGAGGGTGCTGGCTCCTTAGAAGAGAGCTATAGCTCCTTCCTAACCATGGACCATCCTGAGGGGTGGGAGACTGAAAAAAGGCAATCTGAGGAGGGAAGGCCTCATCTGGCCAGGACACATGAGACAGCCAAATATCTGAGCAAAACCCAGCTGGAGGGTCCCGACCAGAACCAAACTGACACAACTCTCACCCACCTCAAAGAGCAATTCCATGAGAGGTAAGCACATGGGGCCACCTTCTGAGCCCAAAATACAGCGTGGACAGCGTGCTATGGGAGTAAGCAGCAGGCATGTCTGTCCCCTCTGCTGCAAGCTAAGGACAGCTGAGCCACCTGGGGCAGGCAATCAGCTAAGAGCAGTGGCTGAAGGAGGCCTGGCAGAGAGCATAAGAACAAGTTTATTTTCTAGAGCAAAAGTCTGAGACTTTATAAAGCAGCGTCCCACTAGCATAGAGCTGCAGAGGGCTGGATGACTCAGGTGGTCCCAGGTTTGCATTCCATTCAGTGACCTGGTGAAGGAGTTCATCCCGATCAGAGCAAACTAGTTGGGCACACAGAAAGGTGAATTTGGATAGGAGGCTGCAATGAACCTTGACTGATGCTTTGTCTTTTCTTTCCCTCAGGGAGACAAGCTCCAGTGAGACAACTGAATTCTTGTAGCAGCTGCTGGACCTCAAGGCCTCATTTGTCAGATTGCAGGATTCCCTCCTCACCAAGCAACTGAGGGGACTTGGCAGGAGAGGACACTGCATTCAGACACTAGTAAACTGGCCTTGGGTTCAGCTCCTCCCCTTCCCCATTCTTCCCATTAGTAATGATCTCTCTAAGGGGAGTCACAGGACTGCCAGAACCAGCAATAGATCTCTGGAGAAGCCCTGGACACCCTCTTCTCCTGGCCTTACCTCCTGCTTAAGTGAGCACTACCCTATGGATGTGGGCTCACCTTGAAGTGGAGGGAGATCAGAGGAAGCCCCCAAACTACTCAGCTCACTCCCCAAAGCCTCCAGACCCAGGGGGCTGTCCCCAGCTCTGTACCCCTTGGCTACATCAGATGCACCTGAAGGAGAGAGAGAAGAGAGTGTTGGATTTACTGTCCTGCCTGGGAGACTTAGGAGTGGGTGATGCTGGTGCTGGAGAGATGGCTCTGGAGAGTTTGAGCTCATTCCTTGCCCTCCATCAGTTAGTATATTTCTCCTTCCATTGAGAGAAAACCTAGTTCTTCCTTGCTCTAGTTTTCTCTTGATGGACATGCCTACGTAATTTCAACGCCAAATATCTGCAAAAATCTGCACACAAACGGAGTGGGGAAGACAGATCCCAGATAGATAAATCACCATAAAAATTAGCCAGCAGCTTCTAGACAACCAGAGCTCTGAAATAGATAACAATTTTCCCCCACAACCCACTTCTCCCCACCCTCAGCACCCCTGCTTTGGCAGGAGTGGTATTTCTCCATCTGTTCCCAGCTTGGGCCCTACAGTGCAGTGCTAACCAGGTCAGTGGTCTTCTCGCTTTCCATTCTGGAGGCATTTCCTTTGAGAGTGAGTGAAACACATTCCTACAATCTGACCCCCGTCCCAGCTCTCCATCCCCAATTCGGCCTCATGACAAATGGGGTCTTTCTAGGAACCACCAAGGAAGGCTCTGAAACCCATTGGAGGTCTGTCAGATTAGCCATCGTTCCCCTCACATCCTCCGTGTGCACACAACACATAGTGTTGTGAAAACCACTGAGGACATACTGGCATTTCTTGAGACAGGTACATCTGTCAGGAAAGGGGTGGCATGTTGGAATTGGCCGGGGTAACGAAAGACAGTCTTAGACCTCTTCCTTCTAAGTACTGACACCAAAGGTAGCAAATGCTTGCCATACCATCCCTCAGGCCAGACTTGCCAATTTTGGTGTTGAAGTGACCTCATCTCAAGCCTGTGCCATCCTTTTTAGCACCCAGACACTCATTTCCGATCCTTCTCCCTCCCCATCAAAAGCCCTGTAGAAAGGCTTAAGTGTCTCCTCGCTCCATTCCCTCAGCTGCCATTTGATGAAAGGACAACGTGGGACATGAGTGTTGGAGATCTGCGATGTGGCAGGTTGCCCCACATGTTTTAACACGGGAGTCCCTGCGCACTCTGTCAGGTCTCACAGCAGGTTCCTCTTCCACTTGCTTCTCATCAAGCACCCTGGACTCACTCTGCACTGCCCCAGCCTCTCCTCTTCGTCCAGTCTGGGAGTGGAGAAGGCCCCCTGGAGAGGAAGGATGGGATGGCTCTTGCTCAATGAATAGGAGAAGCGAGGGAAGGGCCCTCGTATCCTTCTTTTCTACCTTTTGAAAATTGGTTTTGCCCCCAAAGCCATTTAGGAAAAATTTGGACACAGCTAGCTGCAGCCATACCTGCGTGGCCAGTGGGGGTGAGGAAGAAGGTGGCTTTCAGCATAGCTCTTCTCAAGGTCACCAGATACCACTGCATTTCCCAACCTCCACCTCCACCCCAGCACAGAGAACCACTGCCGGGTCCAAGCACGCCTTCCTCCACCCCAGCACTTCCACTGAGCATGTCCCCATGCCTCTCACTCCCACCGTTGTACAGAGACCAAGAGCAGAACTCGTTTGTACATAATGAACCTTATTTTGTATTATTGCCGATCCCTTAAGATATTGTATTTTGGAGACTCTCAGATCCTATTTTCAGTATTGTATTTTATTAAGAATTAGTGCGGGCTTGGCATCTATCAACTTCTTGTAGCAGCTCACTTTCCACTTATACTCCAGCAGCTGCCTCTTCTCTCCTCTTTGGTTGTTTTTTTTTTTTTGGTTGGTTGGTTTGTGGGGTTTTTTTTAATTTTTTTGTTTTTAGTTTTTTCCAAGCCACCTTTTCTCCTCCTCCTATCACTTGCTCTGCATTTGCTTTGTGAAGCAAAATAAAAATAAAATAAAAAGTTGCAGCATCAATCCTGGGTTGACAAGTCCTTTCATTGAGGCATGGTCACGCCAGCCCACATGCACAGCTCCTCACTTCCTGCTCCCTGTTCCATTCCCAGGCCACGTGCAGAATTGCTTCAGTACTGGGACCCCATGCTCAGTGTTGGGGGCTAAGAAGCAAACTTGCATGTTTTGTTTCCAGCAGCACTGTCATTTCTTCTGCAGTTCTGAACAAGTCAGAACTGTTCTGTCTCAGTTCCTTTCCCCCCTTCAAAATACCACTATCATCCTCTTGTGAGGTGCAGGGACTGTGAAGGGGTCTGCACAACAAAGACATAGCTCTGGTCCCATCCTGTCTGAAAAAGTACTTAAATCCTTCCATTAACTGTAAAAGCGGAGTAGCTGTGCTGCGCTCCGACTGGCAATGACCTGGGTCCTGGCTGGTAGGCTGGCTGTACTTCTGACAGTCCATTGGCATCTGTGAAAACTGGTTTGTTTTGTCCTGATTTTATGTGAAACACAAGGCAACGGGATCTAGAAAACAAATCTTCATTTTCTAGAACGCTCCAAGTGGGTACATTAGAATTTGGCTATTGAAACAGCTCTTTCTTGCAGTCAGGCCCTCCATATCTGGAAAGCAGCCCAAGCAGTAGCTTGGTGGCTCTGTCTCTCACCTCTGGCTGGGATGGTACTGCAGGACTGACTCTGCCACAGCAGAAGAATGTGAGGCTTCGGGCTTGCAAAGGTCTCTTTTTGTGGATTACAATTTCTTTGTGGAGAGAGTAAAGTTGATGCCATGCTGTCATGACAGGTCATTGAAGAGTGGCGGGTTAGACTGACGTGGGTTTCGCAGACCCCTTTAGAGCTCCCTTCCCCTGCACACCCACTGAGGCAAGAAAATGCCTGGCCTTGCCCTGCAGTTTGTGTCCTGGGCCAGAACTAGTTTTGATGTTTTCCCTGTTACACCCTGTCCAAAAGCAGCCTCCTATTCCTGCATCAGTATGATGCACCTTCCCCCTCTGTGGGGTGGGGCTGCTCCTTGCAGTCACTAGATTTCATCCAAGGGAGCGGCTCCTGCTCTGCTCACCCCTGTGAAACTTCACGCAGCTCCTTAGGAATTGCCTTCCAGGGAGATTCTGGCATGCACCCTTCATGCACAATGGAAAACAGGTGCAAGAGGGAAATTCTTAAAAGGATGAGTTCTCAGGCTTTGATGCCTTATCACTGACGTGGCCAGAGCAACCAGAACCCCCTTCCATCAGGAGAAAATTCCCCTCCATCTTGACAAATCCTCCTAATTCTGCAGTCTACTAGATAATTCTGAGCTGCTCAAAGCAGGCACATTAGGATCTTTTGATCCCTGGTATGCCTCTTGAAATGCGGCCAGCCAATCACATCTACCAGTTTGGCTACAGCAGAATTAGAGCAGAACAAGAGAATTAGCAAAGCAAGAGTCACCTTCTTTACAAGTCACCTTCAGCCTCACTCAGTTGTGCTTGGTCTGCTCCAAGTGCCTCCAGTCAAGCTTTGCCATGCCAAAATGGGCTTTTGCTCATTTAGGGTCACATTTCTAGGAAGCCTATGCACTCTCGACACTTACAACCCCTGAGCAAAGGAGCACTAACGGAACATGGACTTCGTTTTTCAGAGACAAATTATTCCTGACCAGGCCAATTGAAAAAAGAAAAAAAAAAAAGAGAGAGAGAGAGAGAAAATAATTGGTTTTTGAGGCACGCCACTGCCAAGCAGGTCACTGGCAGTGCATAGCAGCAGCCTTGTGGGTATGTTTTGTTCGTTAAAGAAGGACAAGTCCTGTTAGGGATCTCAGGAGAGTATCCCCACTCTCCAAGCCCAGCACGATCCCTCTTGCTGTTCCCATTTGGGAGTGTGCTAGCAATCACATGGATCCATCATGTGATCAGCAGGCTTTGGTCCTGCTGCCTGGCAAGGAGCCTGGGCTTTGGACACCTTCTGGGGAGAATGGGGAGGTCACACCTCCTGATACTCCACAGGTACTGAGGGCTTGTTAACAGCAATGGCACCTGCATGGACACAGACCCAGCCTGCCTCAACAAATCTGTGTTGATTTTCTAATCTGGTGGCTGGAATGGGGCTTAGAGGTGAGCAGGGCAGAGGTTCCTCTTCTTCTGCCCAGGGGAGGAGACTGTACCTTCCCAGAGCTGTACTCGCTAGAAATGCTGCTTCCTAGAAGGCTCATGCTCTGCCTGTGCCTGCAAAAACGAGGATGGGGTCTGTATTGTAATACCAATATACCCTTGCACTGTTCCATGTGCCAACACAGAAGGAAACCTCTACCCAGGGCACAGGTGAGTGCCATGTAAACAGGTGACCTGGCTCAGCTGAAGGGTGCCTTGGGTGCCAGGAGGACAGGACTGACCCAACACAACTGCCCAGCCACATTGTCCCCAGGCAGCATCTGCCTGCTTTTCCCAGGTCCTGAGGGAGCTCCAAGTGAAGGGTGACCCGATTTGTGACACACATGTGAAATGTCCTTCTGAGACAGGTGGGCAGAGAAAGCTGTAGAAGCCTGAGCAATCCTTTACATCCCCTCATGCAGGCATATCCTGTGATGTCTCCTCCAGACACACAAAATCTGCCCTGCCCTGCCTGTGTGACAGCTGTACAGTTTGGCATGTGGGTAGAAAGGGCCAGCTCCTCCCTGCAGAGGAGGTTTCTGTAGCACAGGATCATCCCCCCTGGGAAGGCAGGAGGTACCCACTGTCCAGGCCCTCTCTCAGCCTTGATCAAAGGCGCTGTGACCCCAGAGCTTTGCTTTGCCTGGCTCTTGGGACATTTCCTGCAATAAGGGCCTCTGCTTCCTGCCCTGAAGCTCCTTTCCTATGGCACCAACACATCCACCAGTGAGAAATGCTCTCCACTCCTTCCCACCTGGAAGTCTGGAGCCTGCTCTCCTCCAGCTTTCAACTTGCATCCATCCCTTACTGGCCATCCCCTTCCTCAGCTTGGTGGCCTTTAACCATAAGGGATAAGACAGACGTTTGCCAAAATCTCTTGAGCGCATGAGTGGACCTGCATCCCCAGTAGCTCCTCTGGGCAGCCCAGCTCTGTCCTACCCTGGCAGCTTGGCCAGCACAGGTGAAGGTGGCTCTCATAAGTCCATGGCAAAAGGGGCACTGCCATGCCAGAGACAGCCCCAGGGCAGGCAGGGAGGCATTGCCCCATGGGTGGAGAAAAGAACTGAGGTGCCATAGGTCCCTCTGCACCAGCTGGGCACCTGCTGCTTCTCCCTTTCCACAGCCTGCTCCCAGCCTCTGCAGTGCCCATGGGCAGCAAGAGGACATGGAGTAGGGCCATGCATCCATGCAGGGAGCACTGGCAAGCTCCCAGGTGGGTCTCTGTCCCAGCAAGAGAGGGTGAAGCTGCTTCCCCAGGGCCAGCTCTGCTCATCAGGGAGGGTTCAGCCAGCAGCATTCCAGCTTTAATGGGGAACAAAAGCCCTGTGGGGGCTGCAGGGGCTGAGTCACGCAGCAAGGAGGGTGTGGGGCTCCCTGCCAGTCACGGTTCTGTGGAGGAGTGGGCACGGGGGCTGCTGTGCCCCTTGGGAGGTGCAAATCCTCCAGCAGGAATAGAGAGGGGGAGATGTCATAGTTTCATTTAGGACCAGACAAAGGTTAGGTAACTTGAATTGAAGGTGCCACTGGGCTGTGGTTCCCAGGGAAAGCCACAGCCCTTCTCCAGCCTCTGCTGCTTCCAAGTTTGGGGTCAGGAATGGCATGGGAATGTGCTGTGCCACAGCACCCTGCAGCAGAGATGTCATAGGGCCACATGGAGGTGATGGGGAGTGGTGGCAAGATGAATGAGCTGCTCCTGACAACTCCCAAGGTAATACAGCAGTCAGAGCACATTGAGGACGGGTTCCAGCTCCAGTCGTGCCAGACCTTCATGGGATGACACTGGGAGTAGGAGTGACGGCAATGTGTTCTTGGTGTAATACATGACTGTTGGGCCCTGTCATGATGCAGGGGCTAGCTCTTATAGACCTGAAGTTCAAATTTTCCAGTGCCTAGCAGGTAAAGCCTCAGCATGTGAATCTGGGGCAGAACAAATCAGGCACATATGGGAGCTCTGTGGGGATTTCTCACCCCAGTTGGCATCCACAGCACCAGAGTGGGCAAGGCTGAGGCAGGCCATAGCTGGGACTGTGGTCACAAAGTTCAGTCCCAGCCCAGGACAAACAGACAATGCAACTCTCCTGATGGATGTGGGCAGAGAACAGAAGGGCCTTTCTACCTCTGGATGCCAAGACTGGAGAAAAAAATGCCTTGAATTAGGAAAAATCAGGGATAATGTGGCCTCCTAAATGGTAAGGAGCTGAGCCAGTTGGGAAGAGGGAGGCCATGCTATGGCCATACCTGCTTGGTTGAGTACCACTGCCCATAGTCAGGGACCCTGTGCCCAGACAGGTCTTATCCATGTTGGATAATTGGACAAAACAACAGGTACTTTGCTCTGCTGGGGCTGCTGTCATGCAGTTTTCCAGGCTGCCTGACTTCACCTGATGGCAGGTCCGGTTAAGACAAGTGGCTGAGACCCAGCTCCCTGAGCAGCCTTTGCAGGCAGGCAGATGCCAGCTGGACTGTGAGCAGAGAGGGGTGGCTGAGTGGTCACCCTCCTCTGCCTCCCCAGACTCCGAAGGGTTAAGTGCCAGTTTCGAGTGTCTCTAAGGTGACACCAGGCTGCCTGCTCCGTGCAGCTCCCCGCAGCCCCCTCCCCACGCACACAGCACACACTCACGCTCACTTTCTGCTTTGTCTTTTGCGAGCTGCTGCAGTGCACAGGCACTTTACTCGCTGCCTACCTCTGCCTGCTGCTCCTGCTCGGCTGCTGCTGCTGGGGACGCTAAGGGACGTGCCTGGAGAGGGACCCTCGCAAGAAGGCAACCCAAGCTCTCTTCCGCTTACTGCAAGCATCGCTATCCCTGGACCGTGCTCTCTCCTAAGACCCCTTCTCCGGCGAGCGCTGTGTTTCCCACTCCCTCCCCGCTGCCCTCAGTGCCAGCACCTCCGAGGAGCAGCACCAGCGATTCCGTGTTTCTCTCAGATATTCCTCCGCTTCGGAGTGGCAGGGCAGCAGAGACAGTGTAAGGCTGAGCTGCTGTGCCTGAGTTGCCCAAGCTACTATTCAAGAGGCTGATAAATACCACTGCAAAAAGTTGGACGCTGCTTTTTCTCGTGCTTGTGCTTCCTCAAGGAGTTAAGCCTCGCTGGGATTGTCCCACGGCCCTGGGGAGGCAAAGCAGAGCAGCACCGTGGGACTCTGTGGGGCAAGACCAGGCTGCCCAAGAAGTTTTGGAGGACTCCTCGCCTAGAGAGACACCTCACTTCACCATGGCTGAAGGTCCTGGGAGCTGGAGAGACTTCTCCCCTGCCAGGAATGATGGTGAGGTGGCCAGGGGGGCCACAGCAAGTCTCCAAGGAGAAGTAGATGCAGAGAGCACTGGGCAAGCACAGCGCTTGGGCCTCCACAGCATGGATCCAGCTTGGGAGGAGATGAGAGGGGCAGTGGCCGTGGTAGAGGTGGAGGAGCAGTTCCTGCAATTGGCCATCAGAAAGCAAGCCTCTTACAGGTAAGAACACCTCGGTCCCCAAGTGTCAGGGCTGGGCTGGGGCAGAGAAGTGCCCTGCCCTGGGGCATCTCCCTCCTACGGGGTCAGGGTTGGCTCTTCCCACTAACCACCAGCACCTTCTCACCAGAAACCATGTCAGCACAAAGACAAGGGAACCAGTTAGTCCCATCTCTCCCCATCCATGCAACAACTCCCTCTGCAGTGGCAGTCCCATTGTTACTTTTGCAGGTCCCCTTATTTTCCTTCTATCCAACTCCCTGTTCCCATCCTGGGGCTGTGATGCCTCCCAGGAGCAGTCTGTGCCCAAGAGCCTCCCATGAGCTCTGTCATGGGGCCGCGGGCTGGAAGTTTTCCTCTTTCTCTGCAGCACCAGCTTTTTGTTGTTCAGTGCATTGAATACAAGGGACTTCTCATAGCACCTGTTCTCCTTTTCCTCCTCTTCCCCAAGGCAAATGTCCCCTTACTTGATTTCCAGGTCCAGAAACCTTGATCCCACCTGGGGAAATTGAGCAGTGATACAAAGATGAAGGGCCTGAGATTAGGGCTTAGGCTATAAACGTGTTTTTTGAGGGCACCTTGCAGCAAGAGGAGATCTGTCCTGCTTTTTGGTGTGACTCTTCTGCCAGGACTGCTCTGCTTACCCATCTCTGCTATAGCCAAGTAAAGCTGGTGAAGGCAAAGAGTGGTTTTGATAGCTCTCAGAGAGCTTACAGCTTGTGGGAGCCACTGTCTGGTGACACTCAGGTGAGCTCCTATTCCCAATTCCAACCATAATGTCATAATCCTGCTTGGTCAGCATCTCCAGGACCTCAGCTCTACTCTTTCTGTCACAGTGAGAAAGGCCCAGGGTCCCACCCTCCCCTTTTTTTCACTAGAAGGGCGTTTGAGCCCTTCTACTATTTACTACCCCCAATCTTAGCAGAATGGCTTTTAGGTGTAATTGAGGAGAAATCGTTTGATCCTGTATCTGCCCAGAGTAAATGTGAGCACTTGCAGGACTGACCCTGGGTTACTGTGAGGGTCTGGGACTGAGTAGTGCGGAGAAGGCAGGAGCTGCCTCCTTACGGTTCTCCTGAGCTGGCTTGGCCGAGGGATGTCTCTGTGTCCTTCTGAGCTCCATGTCACCATGTCATGCTTAGCAAGTGCCACGTAGTTTACAAGCAGGTGGAAGACTGACATGGAGGATCTTGGTGCCATGCTCACTGCCATGGCAGATGGAGGCCGGATGGGCTCTCCTGCCTCTAGTCTGGGACTTGGGGACCCTGGGGTGCAGAGTTCCTCTGGGGAGGCAGATTTTGGGCAGGAGCTGTCGGTCACCCCCATCCGCACTCCCATGTGTACAGCAGCCCTTTTTCTCCTTTGCAAGGGCTGCGGTGCAAGCTATGAGGAAATTGCTCTCTAATACTGCAGTAATGAGAACTAATAGGAAACTGTATTAGTGCCTGCAGAGCAGGAGGGGCCCCTGAGCTGACTCATCTCCAGCACTTGTTATTCCTGCTGTGGGTGACAAGCAGGAGCTGGGGTGGCAGAGATCTCCTTGAGGTGCCCTGCCTCCCCGATCCTTGCCATGAGCTGAGGCAACATGCAGCTCTCCTGGTCCTCATTCTGTACTTAGAGCTGCTCACTGAGGCTCTGCCCTGATGCCACCGAGGATGAGAAATCACTGTGCCAAGAAGAGAGGGCAGAGCAGGCTTTTCTTCTCTTAGCTGTCTTCCTCCAGATGTGCACAGTTTTGCGAATGGATTAGCCAGCTGCAATTTTCCAGCCTCCCCTCCAGGGGAGGAAAGGGACCATACTGCAACCTAATTTGATCAGCCTGAATATGCTCCAGAATTGTCTAAGGTTGCTGGGGATTGTTTACATCCTACCCATGCCACCCCAGCCACCCAAAGCAGGTGGCTCTGTTGACATGCTCCAGCCTGTGCTGCCCTTACACAAAGCACCTCTGTTCTACTCAATCCTCACTAGGGATCTCTTTGCAAAGAGACTTTGCTCCATTCAATGCAGGCTTTGCAGAAGAGAGGATTCTGTGGGGTTGGAGGGAATGCTGCAGCTATCTGCAGGCCATCAGCAAAGGAGGAAACGGTACTTGGGATGAGTTGCTTCCTCCACCCTGCGTTTTGGGCAGCCAAGCGAAGGGAAGGAGAAATGGGAGAGGAAGAGTCTGGGGTGGAAGATCTGCTTGTGCTGTCCTGTGAAACCCATGGAGGTTTGGGTCTGGCCAACTTTCCATCAGGTGCCCCTCCTGCAGCATGAGAAGCTTTGGGGGGCTGACACAAATCCCTTTGCTGTGCTCTCTGGATCTGGAGACACTTACTGAACCCTGGTACAGACTTTGGAGGAGCTCCTCTGTGGGCCGCGGGCATTACAGGTGTCCTCAATGTTAAGAGAAGGTTGGAGGCCTCAGTCTTCTTGCTGCCAACCTGCCTGCTCCTGCTGGGACCCATTAGTCATCACAAGGGGCAGGCAGCATAAGCTGCTATATAAAGGTTTTGAAATGAGCAGAAATTATATTAATCCCATGGATATAAAGTTCCTTCCATAAATAGCTGCCACGGTGTATGGAGGCGCCTTAGGCGGGTAGAAGAGAGCTCAGCACTCAGGTTATATTTAGGGCTTTGAGTAGCAGTTTCGTGCCAAACATTAATGATGCTGGCTTGTGCACCAGATTTGCACATTCTGGGACAATTTTCCCAGTAGGGAGGTGCCTCTGCAATGCCAGAAGGACCCAATGCCCTCTGTCACTGCAGCAAACCCGGAGCAAGCACCAGGGCTTTGTGCCTCACCACTTGGAGAGTAACTTCTGCCAATGGGAGTCCAAAGTCAGCTCCTCCTTCCCTTGAGTGTCTCCACCAAGGTTTTGTGGTGGGGCAGGATCATCTCTAGCTTGAGAGTGAGGCAGCTTTGGTGGCAATAAGGCAAGTTAGAGGCTGGAAGAACTTTGCTGTAGGGAAAACCCTGTGACGTGGGTCCAGGGAGGCCCGGGACAGGTGCTGGTGGGCCGCAGCAGCACCCTCCAACCTCTCCTAAGCAGTTCTGAGCTCCCTCTCAATTTCCTCACTTTCTCAGCTGCTTTCAGGGTGATGCTTGCAGCAGTATCCTTTGTCACTGCCACTGCTCCCAGCAACCAAGATCAGAGGGGTGTTTACCCAGAAAGGAAACCACAAGCGCACAAAAGCTCCTGCATTGGCTCCCCACAGGCTACGCTGCACGTCTCCCGCCCCATAGATGTGCAGGGTGTCAGACAAGTGCCCTTCTGCTCTCAGGCACCTCCAGAGGTAGAACCTGGACCAGCCCACGCCACACAGGGCTCCTCATGGCGTGGGCTGGGCATCTCTGGCAGGAGGAAGAGGGGGTCCTGTGTCCCTCTGTGCCCCCCAGCCTAGCGTCAGCCTCTGAAGAGCAAAGAGGGGTATCAACTTGCCAGCTCCCATCCCTACTAGGGAGATGTGGGGCACCTCGGCTGCTCGGCGCAGTCCTCAGGCTGGCAGATAGGACACAGCTAACGCATCTGACAGGCTGTTCTGTGCCAGGGAGCTAAATATAACCCGGAGAGCAGAGCAGAGGGGGCTACTTTGTAATGTAAATAGCAAGGGAGCTTGGTCACAGGGCAGGCAGGACAGAGGGGAGAGCTGGCAGGGGCTACTGGAGAGAGGGAGGTAGGAGCACTGAGGGGCCTAGGGGAAGCTGGTTGCAACTCTCTGCTGTCTTCTCTTCTGTCTGCCATCATATCTGCCTGGACTCTGGGTATTTGTGAAGTCTCAGAACAGCCTGGGCAGGGCAGGGGTTGGGGAGGAAGGAAAGGAGAGCCTTCTCCTTCTGCAGGGAGAAAGGGGCAGAAAGGGGATCTCCTTCCTCTGAGTCCTGCCTGCTGGCCTTTTAATCGTGTTAGCCTGGCTCTGCAGAGCAGCATAATCAAATTCCCATTCATTTCCAGCAAGCCGAGCCTGCTCCGCTCTGACAGAGACATCTGTCTCTGCATCCCTCTGTGCAGTCGGGGAAAGGAGATGGCTGGCACAGTCGGAGGAAAGTGCTATTAAGACCAGACACGCTCCCTGATTTAAGCTAACCCAAGACCCTGCTGCTGCCAGAGGGGATACTTCTGTCCTCTCTCCTGCTGTGGTTTTTCCACATCAGGCAAGCCAGGTTAGCTCCCTGAGGCAGAAGATGACACCAAGTTAGCCTCCCCTGGTTGTCCCCATAGCCACAGCTGCAGCTTTCCATGCAGTGGGGGTGTGCAGAGGGGCTGTGGAGTGGGACTCCCCAAGAGCAGGCCAGTCAGGAGGTTAGGGGCAATGCCAGACTGCATCCAAACACTCCCACATGGGGAGAGCTAGGATCTCTGAACCAAGGGACATCCCTTCCCTTGGCCACCCCTTGATCCCAGTTAACAATAAATCCCACAGGCAGGTATCCTGCTGAGTTTGGGTGAAGCAGGCAGCTTAATCTTTTCTGTACCAGGGGCTGCACGACTAGTGCAGAGACAAGAGTGCTGGTTCACAAAATCACCCAGCACAGTGACCTCCATCCCAAGAACAGCCAGAACTGGCCTTTCTAGGGGATCCTCCACAGTTTTACACCAAGCCCAAGGGACAGAACTGTGGAAGGACACACAGACACAGCGCAGAGAGGATGGTGCAAGTCCCAGGGCAGGGCGTGTTACTTCTCTGACAGCCTCACCAAGCGCCGGTGCTCCTGGGTAAGAGGGCTAGACATCAGTGCCATGAGACAGAGCACAGAACATAAAGCGGAAAAGTCCGCAGGCAGGGAGCAAATGCACCTAACCCATCACGGCATGCAAAGCAGTGGGGATGACGAACTCTTTCCGTGATAACGAAACCTCTCCCCTCCCTGATCTCTGAGCTGGAGTTAGGCATCCAGGACCTCCCTTTTTCTCTCTCTGTACACTAATTAGCACAGATTGTGTTCAGTTTCAGAGCTTGCCTGGTGAGATCAAGGTCTGCTGATGTTTCTCTTTTTTTCTTTTGATGATGGAGGTTAAAGCAAGACCACGTGCCCCTTTAGAAATGCCATCCGTGCAGGCCGCCAGGACCAGCTTTGCTTGCGTGTTTTTCTCTGGCTCACTGAAGCTGTCCACAGACCCCCTTGATGATCTGAAGCTCTCCTGAGGCCAGATTAGACCAAGTAGCATCTGGTTGTGAAGAGCTGGAGTTCTTGGAGGTGGGAACAGGCTGGGTCTGCAGTCTCATGCTGTGTCCACTCAGACTGGGGGATGGATGATGAACGTCAGGGCATCTCTCCTCTCTCTAAAGGTTGACTGGGAGCCTCCTGGATGGTTCTACTTTCCACAGTGCCCATCCCTGGTTTACCCAGGTGTTTTTTCAACAAACTCCAGTGCAAAGTGAGCCGATGCTCATGGCTGGAGGGTGTTTTCAGACCCACCACACAGAGAGGATGCACACACCTAGGGGTTGTGAGTGCTGTGGTGCCGTGAAGGGTTGTGCATGGCACAGGGTGGGTGGCCAGAGGACTTGCCACTGCCATGGCCCAGTTTGCATGGTGGTGCTGGTGCAGCTTTGGGAGAGCGGGCTGTATGGGGGCATTCAAAGAGCCACCCAGCAAGGGAGGTGCGGCTCCTCGGCACGCAGCTTGGCGTGCCAGGGCGTGCTCCTGCTTGCTGAGGGTGCGCGCAAGGCTTCACTGGAGAGGACCCAGCAGAGGAGGTGGCCGGCGCCGTGGGAAGAGTGCAGCGCAGTCGGCTGCAATGACAGCCGCCCTCACACTTCCAGGAAGTGCAGAGAGAGGAACCAGGTGGAGGGTGCAAACAAAGCCGAGGCCCCAGGCAGGCGGCCGTGGCGGAGCACAGCCAGGGACCTGCCCTCAGGATGACTCCGGAAAGCAGCTGCCGAGGGAGGAAGAGCGAGAGTGAACCCCGGGCTGGCTGAGTGCATCAGCTCGTGGTGCGGCAGATGTGGCGGCATCGCTCCTGGGACGTTCCCCAGAGCCCTCCGGGGGACGTAGATACGAGGTACCCACCGAGCTGGGATCTACCATCTTCCTCTTACTCTTGGGGGACTGAGGTGCTGTGGCTGGTGCTGACAGCCCGTGCTTCAGGGGTTGGGGGAAAGGCTTCCCGTGCTTGCCTGGTGCCTCACCGGCAATCCCCTCCTCCTCTCCTAGTGCCATTGCTGGGCTTGCGCAGCACAACCTCCCAGTCAGGATGCCGGAGAGCCGTGCGGGTGCTTTCGACGCCCAGTCTGTGAGCACACTGGGTCAGTGGGACTTTGCTTGGGCCGTCAGGCTCCTGGGGAGCTGGAAAGTGTGTCCCCATCCCCACCAGCCCTCCTAGGAACGGCTGGTGCTTGAAGTTTCCAGCGGGACCTGCCCCAGGGTACTAATGGTCAGCAGAAGCACCGTGCGGCAGGCAGACAGGGCCCTGCCCAGGCAGCTCCCGCAGCCCTGGCTTTCAGCCTGGCTCCACACCCCTGGGAAGCGGTGAAGCTGCCATTGCGGCCGGCACATTTTCCATGCAAAGGAGGGCTGGGAGAGCCGCTCCTTGCCTAGACTGACAGCCATGTCGAGCAGGCCAGCCCCTGCCCACTGAGCCGGCGGCTGGATGGCCAAGGTGCCCCTGGACTCAGGGAGAAGAGGGGCAGGCGCTCGCCGGGCTGAGTAAGAGCAAGGCTGGCGGTGGCTCCCGGTCCCCGGAGAGGGCGGTGGCGGGGCTGTTGACTCCGTCCCCCCGTCCGGTGGTGAACAATGGGAGGCGGAGACGGAGGGAGGCTCCGCTCCTGCCGCCAAGCCTTTTCCCGAGCGCGGGGCGGCGGCGGGGCCGACACGCGGCTTCCTGAGCTGGCGGCGCCGGGCGCGGAGCCACAGGGACGGACCCCGCCGCCAGTCCCGCTCCCTGCAGGCGGCGCTGACGGCGCGACCGCCGGTGCACGGCGGCACTTCCTGCCCGGCCGCCCTCCCGCGGCCCCGGCGGGGCGGGAGCCGGGCCGGCCGCGCCCCCCGCCCGCCCCCCCTGCCCTCCCCTGGCGCGGCACCGCAGTAGCGGTGGTGCCGAGCCCCGAGCCCGGCCATGGAGGCGGCTCGGCCCCCGCCGCCCGGCGGTTCGCCCTCCGCCGTCGCCTCCTCCGAGACCGCCGCCGCCGCCACAGCCACAGCCACCTCCTCCGGAGCGTCGGGCGGCGCCGAGCCCGAGTGGGGGCCGCCGCCGCCGGCTCCGCTGAGCCGCCGGCACAGCAACAAGCGCTTCACCGGCCTCAAGCTCTTCGGACGCAGGTGAGCACCGGGCCGTGCGAGCGGCGGGACCGTGGGTGCCGCCGGGCGGGCGGGCTCCGGGTGGCGCCTACCCCGTGCCCTGGCACCTGGCGGCGGAGCGGGGCCGGAGAGGGCCAGGCTCCCGGGCAAGGGCTGGCTGCGGGCGGCTGGAGCATCCGGAACGGAGGCGGCGGAGCAGCGGGTCCCGGCGAGCCTCCCGCCGCCGGACTGCCGTGAGCAGCCACCGCACCAGGCCCGGCCGAGCGCACGCGGGGGATGCGGCGCACGGTGTGGGGATGGAGCGGGACGAGGTTGCGTTTTCCTCCTTTCGAGCTCTTGGCACGAGCAATGAGAAGTTGGGGAGCATCCCCCTCGCTGCGCTCGCTGTCCTCCCCGTGGAGTCGGAGCCTCATCTCCGCGTGATTCGCTTCCCCTCGCCCAGACCCGCCTGTCTCCATCCCCGCGCGCCCGTCCCGTGTTTCGCCCGACTGGCAGTCCTGCCGCGCCGCGCGACGGCTGTGCTGGTCCCGTGCTGCCGGCTGGGATCCCGGCTTCCCATGCTTCCTTCCCAGAGCCAGCTGGGCTCCATGCGCCTCCCTTAGCCTCGCTGTTGGCCTCACGGGGTTTGGGGGATTCTTGGACCGTGTAAGCGAAGGGGTGCCCCTGCCAATCTGTGAAAACACTGAATAACTGAGGTCTGAAGATCACCTGGTCTACCCTGCCGCCTCGAAGCAGGGTCAAATTTGATCAGGCTGCTGATCTTGAGTTTTGAATGTCGCCAGCGTGGAGAGAGCACAGCTTCTGTGGACACCTGCTCCCACGGTTCAGCTCCTTGGGAATTTTTTTCCTCTGGTAAATATTCAGTTTCCCTTGTTACAGCCTGTGTCTCTTCTCTCTCAGGTTGTCACTGTTCACCTCTGGGCAGCATCTGGCTCAGTCTTCTCTGTATCTTTCCATTAGGTTGCTGAAAATGGTATTAATATTCCCCCTTGAACTTCTCTTCTGCAGGCCAAACCGCCCCCATTGCAGTGCACCTGGGTGTTGTCACAGGTGCTGAATGGAGGGGAAAGGCCCCAATTTCAGCCTCCACAGCCATGCTGGAACTGGGAGTGGATGGCTTGCAAGGTCACTCTGCCACAGAGCAGTGTTCTCTGAACTGGTTTCAGAGCTATTGGCAGTGGCTTCCTTGAGCTTCTGGCAGTCTCTGACCTGTCCCCAATACTGCATGGCATCTCTTTCTGACTCCCAGGGGTTCAGGCTGCCGTTACCACGTATATCAGAGCTGAGGGGAAGTTCTCCACATGTGAACAACCTTTGGCAGCGTGGACACATGGGGGAGAAGCAAAGTGGGACAGGCAGGAGGTGCTAAGCTGGAGAAGGCAGCAGGCCCTCCAAGATGACTGGAAGTGCCCATTGGGTTGTTTGGTGATACTTCTCTTGCTCTTCTACTGCTGATGGAGGGACCCAGTTCCTTCTGGCTCAGGGTGATGAATGCAGCACCTGGAGCTGCAGGGTAGTGAGGAGAGATTCTCACGGACCTCTGAGATTGAAGGGGCTCCCACGCATGCCTGTGGGAGGTAGACTCGATGGGAACTCATGCAGGATAATTGGCTGCACGCCACTAAATTCATGCCCACCTGAGCGTTGGAGCAGATGATGGCTTAAAGTTTCTTCACCTCCTCTGAGGGAATTACTGGGGAAGGCTGTGCTGCACTTTCTTTTGTCAAGAAGTACAACCAGCCCCTAACCCCCAAACGTTTTCCAACAGCCATCACCCCTTTCTATTCTGAGCTTTACCTAGAGTATATGTAGCTGGGTCTAGAGGAAGCTTTGGCAATGGGCAGGAGCTTGCTCCCTGGCAGTGATGGGTCTCTGGAGAGCGCTGGCTTCAAGGAGAGAAGTCTCCTGAGGTGGGCATACACTACTGGGGTCTGCCTGCAGCAACAGTGGGAGGCATGGCCGGGGGGGCGGGGGTCCACAAAATGGCAAGAGAGCCTGTCTCGTCCCGTGGGCAGATGAGCCCTGAGGGAATTTGAAGCAACAGAGGAGTGGGCTCCCAAGCTCTGGCCTCTGGTGGTATGTTAGTCCTGTGTTTGCAAGAAGGCTTATTTCTGTACCTTGTAATTGCCTTACTGGAGGGTGGAGTAATTGGCTCTAGGGCCGACAGAGACAAGTGCACAATACATGCATCCGGGCCATGGATGGGTAATTCTTTTAATTGGACTGATAAAGAGATTGAGGTTGATCAGATAATAGGTGGTTAGGATTAAATTGCCTTTCTGGGTGCCCCATTTCTTGTGCTGTGAGTGAACAGCACAGTTTACCCTTCCCAGGGGGGAACTGGGGAAGGAGTGTGAGTACTGGGAACAAAGCCTGTTTCTTGCTCTCCCCCATCCCCGAGAGGTGGGATGCTGAAACGGGTCTTTCCTGTGGATTTCAGGGTCTGTAACACATTCCCCTTCAAAGGAGGTATGTGTAATGGCTGGGTCTGGAGTGACAGCATAAGCAGGTAGTGTAGCCACCAGTGGGGCAAACTGGCAGATGGTTGTCCAGCAGGGAGCAGGGGACCAAGATTTTGGCTGTGACCCATTGGCAGGCTTGGTGCTGGAGCCTGCACGTGAGCTTGGGGGTGCCTGACACTGCCCCAGGGAAGGTCTGTGGGTGGCACAGCCTGTGGGTAAACGGTAAACTGAGCCGAGCACCCGCCTACGTGTTTCTGGGGCGTTGCTTGTCGCTGTCTTTCTCGCAGCTTGATGCTTGCGCCTGTGTGAAAGCTGGGGATGATGTGCCACTGGGACAGCAGTGCAGCCTTCCCCATCCCTGCCGTGTGGGGGTACCCTCAAACTTGCTGGCCTGTGGGCCTGCTTTCCTCTGTGCAGGTGCAGTAGAGGGACTGTGCAGTGGGGTAAGCACCAGGCGCCCTGGGGGAAGACCAGACATGGTGAGAGTCCTGAAGTTTGTGCTCTGCATGCTGGCAGGCTGAGAGCAGTGCTTCCCTCGGGATAGGCTTTTTCACAACTTACCTTGCTGCCAGCTAGCTGTTGAGCAATCATCTTCCTACTCCTCCTCCATGCATGCAGATTTTGTCTCTAGTTCTGAAACCCTCCAGCCTCTGCTCCCGGTCCTGTTCACAGGTGTTGGGTAGCATTTAGTTGGGCCCAGGCCAGTGTCACCTGTGGGAATCCCCAGCTGTCTCCTGCAGTGACACTTGAGCTTGTTTGCAGGGCAGATGGGATGTGCTGGGAGAGTTGTTTCCGCTGCCGTGTTTGCTCTGTGATCTCTGCTCAGGGCCTGACCTCCTGTGGGGCAACTCAGGGACTTTTTATCTCACTGGGGGAAAAAAGTAAAGCACTAGGCACCCTGAGCAGCTGTGCCTGTTGGCAGCCAATGCAGCCTCCCAGCAGAGTCAGGCTGGGGCGGCCGCCAGCTCATGGTGGGGCTGTGGGATAGGGCAGGGAAGGATCAGAGTGTGGTGGGTCTGGCTGCTTCCAGAGGCTCGGATCCTCCCTGCTGTGGTCCCTGCCTGCCACCTGCCTTGTCTCACCGGTTTCTGGCAACCACTGGCAGCTCTGCTGCCCTCCCAAGATCAGAGCAGGGGCTGCCACAGTGACATGTGCCTATGCTGGAGAAGGTGTCAGAACCTTTAATCATAGAATCATAGAATGGTTTAGGTTGGAAGGGACTTTTAAGATCATCCAGTTCCAACCCCCCCGCCATAGGCAGGGACACCTTCCACTTAATCTTCTTAGGAGTTGGACCATCCTTTCCAGGAAACCCGGTAATCTCCTCAAGGGACTGAGAGGAGGGAGGATGACGGACCTCTTTCCTACTTTGAGTGAAAACAGTGGGAAGAGAGTCAGGCACTGGGAAGCAGGCACAGGTCTTTGCAAGGAGACGGTGTTGAGAGAGGAGAGGCAAAGCCATGAGTAGTGCAAACAGGGAGAGTCTGGAAGCTGTTTGCTTGTGTGGGTCCCCTTGGAGACTAAGGAGATGCTCGTAAGGGGAGGCCAGCCCACTGCTATGGGGGCGATGCTGTCATGAAAGGCAGCCTGAACTCTGGCAGGTGGTGGAGATACAGTGTAAGATTTCTTTCACTCATCATCCTGCCGTGCCTGGGGAGCAGACAGTCTTCCCAGAGACTTGGCAAAGCCTTTAAATTGAACTTGCAGCTCTGGTCGTGGTGGAGGTCAGGTGAGTCCATGAGCTGAAGCTCCTGAGTTATCTCTCAGCCACTCATTTGCTTGCTTGCTAGTTCTTTAAACCAGTGCTGACTTTGAGATGCTGAGCTCAAGAGCAGAGCTAGGGCTGCAGGCTGAGGACCCTTGACCCTTGGGCCCATAAACAGTCTTTTTTTGGAAGAGATGAGGGCTGGCAGGAGGTGAATGGCTTCTGCTGGAGACATTTAGAGGTAGGGACTCCGGTGCAGGTCTGACTCGGGGTCATGGAGAAGATGGAGAAATAAGGGAAACCTGTCCTGCTGGTTCTTGAGCTGGTATGAGGCTCCAGAGAAATAAGTGGCTTTGTCTTTGCAATCCTGAATTTGAGAGCTTTCCCTGGACCAGCTCTCCAGTATTACAAAAGTAATAGCCTGTGTTTCTGGTGCAACTTGCAGACCCGGCAGCAGCTGCAGTCTCTCTGAGAGTTGGGAGGCTTTCTTCTCCTCCCCATCAGGACACCAAGTGGAGGGTGAAGCTCTGCCAAGGCAAGCAAGGAGGCTGCGCTGGCCAGGCCGGTGCCCAGTGGGGATGGAGTCCTCCTGTCCACAATGGATGTGAGTTAGACACAGTACTGTTCTCCTGCTGCCTTTGGTTTAGGGGTTGATGCCTGAGGGTGTTAGTTTTGTATTTAACTGTGAGGTCTTCCCCCAGAAGAAACTCTTCCTTATTGTGCCAGGATGGAGAACTGAGAGGATCTCTGCCCAGTCCTTGCTGTCCCAGACAGTAAGAGTTAATGGGCCTCCTGTCTCAGCCCTGCCTGCCGGGCAGGTTGTGCTGTCTGGGTTAGACTGCCAGTTCCAGTTTCTACCTGTGACCATTGCTCCCACACCTGGAAGCTGCCTGCCTGAGCTTTGCCCATCTCATGGCTGTCAGCCCTTCCCAGTGGCTCAGGGCCTGGGGAAATGAGCTAAGCATGCCCCATCTTGGAGAAGCTCTGCCCAGCTGTGAGAGTTGGGGACCTGTCTCTGGGGAGACTGGGGGTTGCTACCCAAGATGTGGGTACAGGGTGGTAGTTACGTTACACTGGTGTGGGAAACCTTGCTCTGGGAGGGCTGCCCTGGCAGTACTGCAGGATGCCAGCTCGTGGCAGGCTGCAGTCCCAGCCCCACGGAGAGGCACCCAGCCAGAGGGGCATGAAAATCCCACCAGTGCCAATAGGAAAGAGCTTGGTGTTCACACTTTCCATCACTCTGCTCACACCATCTCTCTTTCCCTGCTTGCCAGCTGCATCTTAGCTCTTTGCGGGGCTGGAACAGCCACGACTCCGACACATGCTATGGCTTTGTGGAGAGTCACGTGTCCCGCTGGCTGGTCCAGGAAGTTAGGGCAACTAACACAGAGCCTTCTTGCAGAACATTTTCCTCTCATTTGGATGCAGCTTGGCTTCCACAGGAAATGTGAGTGCTGGAACAGTCTGCCCCTCGCTTGCCGTTTGCAACTCAGGTGTGGATCTGGAGCCAGAGAGCAGGGGAACTCCTTGCTGCCTGCTCCCCCCTGGCTGTGGAGGATCCCACCTCCACTCTAGGGCAGGACTTAACAACAGGACGAGGATAGAGAGTCACAGAGCAGAAGTACCTAAGACAGCTCAGTCTCCTCCTGAGCTCCCAGCCTCCAGGCATGGCCTGTAGCCATCCCAGAGAGGGAGCAGGGGGCCATGCAGCTCGCCCCTCCATGGGAAAGTTCCCACTCGGTCAGATTATTTGTATCTCGTCCTGCCTTGACACCCTGGCCCTGGCCAGGAGCCTCTCAGATCCAGCGCTAAGCCTCTTACCGCCCAAGCCTGAGGTCACCACACAAGGGACCGTGGCGTGGGGCACTCTGACAGCAGGCGCATGGCAGCTACTGCTGCTGAAATGTGGCAGGGGGTGAGGGGGAGGAGTGTTTTCTGCAGGGATTTTGCACCCATTGGAGGCTGGCAGATGGCAGGATTAAGAAGCTATAGGGCTCCTGTCCCGTGAGAGCTGCCAGGGTGCATGGAAGGAGGTACCCCGCTCCCCAGTGTGGCTCCCAGCAGGGTTACAGCTTGGCGTAGGGCCAGGAGATGCTCCAGCACAGGCTGCTGGTGAGGATCCCCCACCTGGGCTCGAGCAATGTTACCCACCCAGAGGTTTTCTTGTTGCGTGAACAAGTGAGGAAGCAGATGTGGTGGGGGCAGGTATCAGAGGGGTCTCAAAAAAATGCTTTCCATCTGCACTGGGTCACTAAGAGCTTTGCTCCCCAGCCCCTGGCTGGTGGTGGGTCAGGGCTCCTAGGGCTTGGTGCCTGTGCCTAGCCAGAGGGTTCAGGGCAGGTGAGCTGCTCTGCCCTGCCCAAACAATGCTTCTCTGTGCAAGGCTTGGAGAGTGCCTTTGTGATTTATTTGAAATTCAAATTCATGCCTGGACCCAGAGGTTGAGGTGAATGAAGGCTGCCAGGAGCCAGGCCAGCAAAGGGGATGAGGAAGGGAAGGAGGGCTTCCTCTCTGTGCCAACCTAGCCCTGGTCCCTGAGTCGTGTACCCTCTTGCAGCCGGCTGGGTTGGGCTGGAGGTTACTCCCAGAGGAACTCTGAACTGAGTTAGTATCCCAGAAGCAGGAGTGTAATGCTTGATGTTTGCTGACTGGCTCATAAAGGAGAAATGTCCTTGCTGACTCCAGCTCCATGGGCATGTTGCCTGCATTGACCTCTGTGGCTGACAGCAGGGATGATGGCACAAGTGCCATTGGAGCCCCTGGGATCTGCAAATGCCAAGGCAAGGGGAGAGCATGTGTGGTGGAGGGATGACATTGGGGCAGCAAAACTGTGGAGGGGGAGGATAGTGCTGTGTGCCAGGTAGCCAGGCATGTTCCTGGGGAGTGCTTGCTGACCAGTCTCTTTGTGTCCCCAGACTCCACCTGCCCCACAAAGGTGTCTTCCCTTGTCTCCAGGGCAACCAGCCCACTCGATGGGGATCCAGGAGGATAAAGCACTGGCCAGCAGTATATAAGTATGTGGTATTTTTATTGGCTTGCACAGGCTGTGCAGTCCCAGCAGCTGCCACAGTGTTTCTTCTCAAGAGCTCTCTTCGCCACCACCCCCATCTCACCCTGCCTCACCTTCTTGTGTCTGTACTAACTAAGGCCGCTGAAAGCCAGGCTGCCTGCCTGCTGCCTGTGTCACTAACCGTGTTCTAGAGGGCAGCTCATGGCTGGACTTTAATTGATTAACATTTCAGCTCCTGTTTTGCTGGTGTTTGGATTAAAGGTCAGCTGAGGTCTTCCTCCTCTATGTCCTAGCCATTGTGGGCGTGAGCACCTATACCCAGTGCATGCTGAGTGCTTGGAAGACCTAAGGTGACAGCACTGAGGCTGGTTTAGTAAAATGGCTGAAGCAGCCTGAAGTTTGGTAGGACTGTGACTGCTAGGAATGGTGGAAAATCAGGGCCTGGGAGACAATCACCATTGTTGGAACGTAGTTGCTGTATGGGAGCCAGTTCCTGGACTAGCAAACACCTCACTCACACGTGCTCCCGAGGAGATCAGCAAGTAGAGGCAAATCCCAGGTCCATTCCCGGGCTCCCTACACCATGGTCTTTGCAGAGCAGCACATCAGCCTGGGCAGGATTTGGCCGCACACGTGCAAGTGCTGCAGTAGAAGATTGTCGGTGAGGACTGCTGCTTCGTGGCTTCTGCTGTACGGTTTCTCTGGGTATCGCCCTGTCTGCATGGCATCCTGGGCCTTTCTGACTTTGCTACTTGGTCTCCAGTTTGTGTCTCTGACCTTGTAGACACAACAGACTTGTGTCCCAGGGCTGCTTGGGAGTGGTTGGAGGTGTTGGGAGCAAGAGGCAGTGTGGCCAGTTAGTGCTCTGCAGAGGGGAGGAGGAGGGGTTTCGGAGAGGTCCGAAGAGCCGTGGGTTGAACACCAGAGGGCACGGTTGGTCTTCAGAGCTCTTTGTTGCTCTGCTGTGCAACTCTAGCCCTTTCTCTGCAGCTGGCTTCAGCTGGGTGTTGTGACATGTCCCCTCTGCAGGGTCATTTGGCTCATTGCTCCCGGTTTTGCTTTCCTCTCTTCTGCAAGGGAGGGCTTGGCAAAGCATCTGCGCGGAGTTTTTTTTGTGCTGCCATGACTGAAGTGGCTGGTGAGCTTGATGGCTTAAAGTGGTCAGCTGCTGCCGCGGGCTGGCTGATGCTCAGAGGCAAGCCTCCAGCCAAGGCAGCTGTTAGCCAGCTCCCCGCTGCACGGGCTGGCGTGTCCTGGTAGCACTCAGAGTCACACAACAGCAACCACACAACCTCTGCACCTGAAGCCTGGGTTGCTTCCCCCAACACTGGAGGTCTCCAGGGCACTCGATGCTGCTCTGTGGGCGTGGGAGGAGGAGCAGAGAAACTCAGGGAGCAAAGCAAAGCAGCCCTGCGTTAAAGGTCTATGCTAAAGTGTTAGTCCATTCCAGGAGGAGGACAGTGGTCTACTTTCTGCACCAGCATCGCCTCTTCGCCTGGGATCTCCTCTCTGAAGGACAATAGTTGCTGCAGAAGCTGACAGATGTGGGGATATTAAGGTGAGAGAAGAAAACGAAGCACGTAAGAGCAGATATGCTGAGGGCATGTAGGAAAAAAAAGGGTGGAGGAGAAAAAAAATCAACTTTTCCTCCTGCCCTCCCATTTGTTGCAGAGAGAGAAGCTGACATTCAGCAAAACCAAAAAAAAGATAGATTTAATGTTGTTTAAAGGAATTACTTTAATTTTTATATGAGGTGCATAGTTTTGATGTGTGGTGCGGAATAAAAAGACAGTCACTGCTGCAAGGTGAAAAAATGAAACTAAAGGTTAGACTTGATATCAGTAACAAGTTCACAGTTAAACCAACAAATGCCATTTGTGTGGCAAATCAGCATGTACTTTGCTTGGTCATGGGGTCACAATGAAAGCTTGGGAGGTGTCTTTCTTGTCTCAGGTTTTGTGGTGTGGAGAGGTCACTGGGGACCAGGTTTCTCAGGGATGCTGAGCAGTTTTGCCCCTTCCAGACACCTGCAGGGGCTGCCACTTGTGGTATGGTTTCAGGTGCGTGGGACCAGGGTCTCCTCACTTGGAAAGTCTTGCTCAGGGCTGCGTGGGCCTGGGGAGCCTCTCAGCTAGGAGCAGTGGTTTCTGCTTGAACACAGCAGACTGAAACCTGTGACAGCAGCACAGGGAGCCAAAGGTCTCCGTCATGACCCATTCTCCCATGTGCATGTTTACAGGCTGAGGGCTTAAGTAAGTCATGGGGGAAGGAGGAGAATGGCAACAAGAAGGTTTGATTGGCTGGCTTGAGGAATGGGCTCTTAGGCTTTCTACTCCCACTGCCTCCAGGGAAAGGGACTCGGAGAATTAGTGACCTGGTCTTTTGCTGGTCTGCTTGACTGGGAAGGGATTTTGGGGCCAGCTGGAATCCTCCTTTGTCACCCACCCCTCCAGGCTGTTTCCATTTGCATGTCTAGATCCTGCCGGCCCAGGAGGGAGGTAGGACTGTGGTGGGGGTGAGGAGCAGCAGGTGCTGTCAGCAGGGGTGTCTGCTGTGCATAGACCATGGGGAACAGGGAGAGCAGGATGGGTACAGGGCAGTTGGAGACAAGCTGGAAGCTTGAACCCTCCCTGGAAGTGTTCAAGACCAGGTTGGATGGAACTTTGAGCAACCTGGTCTAGTGGAAGGTGTCCTTGCCTGTGGCAGGAGGTTGGAACAAGGTGCTCTTTAAACTCTCTTCCAACCCACACCATTCTGTGATTCTGTTAGCTTCCTTGGCTGGAGATGGGGCTGGGGAGGAACCGCACATATCTCTTACCAGGCTACTTTGTTCTGAATGACTGATTAGTTATAGCACATTTTTAATTTCCCCTTTGATAGAACATCCTGGCAGTCCCAGTCAATGGGTCTTAGTGATGGACAGGGGACTGTTCCTAGGGGCCCTTCTGCAGCTGGCAATGTGGCCACCCTGAGGCTGCAAGGATGTTGGGACCTGCTTGACTGCTAGTGGCAGCTGGCTCTTTCCTGGAAGTGGAAGTCCAAAGGATGTGTAGATTACCCTGTGCAGGGAAAGGGCCCTCCATCGTTCATCAGCTGCCAGGTTTGAGGGGAGAGAGGACTGAGCAGGCGCGAACATCTCCTGGCTGCCCTGGGTATCTCTAGCTCCCTTTCCCCTCTGGCGTTGTGAGAAAAGGGCTGAATGCAATCCCCACAGCAGCTTTGGTGGTGCTCACGTGTCCTCTCCTACCCCTGTCTCCCCCTGCTTCGCAAAGGCTACTTGCTCCTTCTGCTGTGATGGAGGTGGCAGCAGTGGTGGTAGCTCAGCCTTCAGGCCTGGCTCCCCTCTGGTTAATGGTTTCCTGTGAACTGCTTTCAAGACACCCATCAGGGAAGGCAGCTGCTGGCTGCCTTTGGCACACTGACTGCAGCCTCCGTGACGTTTTGTTATGATCCTGTTACTGTAGTCTCTCTCCAGGCCCCAAGGAGCACTGGGCATGGTCCAAATACATGCACGTTCCTACACACAGAGGAGAAGAGCTCCCTGCCTAATTTTAGCCATGACATGTAGGCAAGGGGAAGGAGCAGGCGGGAGGGGGCAGGGTGTGAAAGGAAGAAGTCCGAGCTGCAGCCACTCAGGCTGACTCACTACAGCCGTGTGTGTGTGTGTGTGTGTGTGTGTGTGTGTGTGTGTGTGTGTGTGTGGCTATCGGTTCCCATCGCCGGGTAAGTGACCAAAATAACAATAGTTGATGACGCATCCTGGAGTGAGCTGGCCTGTGGCACGACCCTCCCTCCCCTCTCTACAAAGACCAAAGCAGACGTGGGTTTTGTGGCCCCAAAAAGGAGCTACGTTGTGTTTGGCTGGGAGCAGGTCCCTAGGGACAGCTGGGGGACCCAGAGAGTGGTGAAACATGATGGGGAGGTCCCCAGCCTGGCTACAAGAGGGTCCCATGGAGAGTTTTAGCAACAAGGGAAGACAAAAAGCTCCTGAGACATCTGTGGAGCCTGCCTGGAGCAAAGACTGTCTATAACTCAGGAGCAAGTTACCTCCTGTGCACGAAGGCAGGTTCTCCATGGCAGGCGGCTTTGATCTCGTCAGCTGTGCAAACCCCTTTATCCAGGTCCCAAGGAGGCGGGAGAGAATCGCCTCTTAGGCGCGTTCTTCCCCTTGTCCTCCTCCTGCCGCTCCCAGGGAAGCAGTGCCATCCTCGAGCCGCGGCTGGGTATTTGGAGGGCAGCTGGGCACCGGGGGGACCCCTCTCTTTTTGGCCCCCCTTTGGTGCCCGTGCCTGCGACCGGGGGCGAGCCGGCCTTGGGGCTGCTCTGAGAGGAAGTGCAGTTGGTTATTTTAACGAGCGCTGTCAGGGTTTGCCGCGCGGGGAGGAGCGGAGGGAGAAGCCAAGCACTCGCTCTCCAAACTAGGACTTGGTAGGGGAGGGCTGGCCCGGTAGGGGAGGACTGGCCCACAGCTGCTGCGCGGCCACCGCCACCCGCTCGGCACCTGCAGGACCCCTGCGCCGCTCCGGATCAGGTCACAGGGGCTTCTCCCCACGCGCTCCCCTTCTCTTCTCCTCTTCTTTCTTTTCCCCTCGTTTGCTGCTTTTGTTTGTGCTGGGTGGGGGATGGGAAGGGGCCTGGATCAGACAGCTGGGCCGTGGGACTGGCCACCCTTTAAGTAGCATGTCCTGCCTTGTGAGGCACAAAGCTGTGCATACTGAAGGAGGTGACCAGCACTGGGAACAATAATGGGAATCTGCAAAAGAAACCACGGGCTGGGCACCCAAACCACCAGGACACCCTGCTAAGCCCCCCTGCTCATTTACTTTGTGCATGTCACTTTGGAAAGGGAGCTCAGAGAGAGAGGGAGAGAGAGAGAGAGAAGAAACTGACTCCAAGTCCTTCCCAGCCTGCATTGCTGGTCCTGCTGATGGGACCAAAATAGAAACTGCATGGCTGGCCTCTCCGTCGACCCCTGCATCACTGATAGCGGTGGCTCATCCTCTGCTTTTATTCCTGGTTAATTCACAGCTCGAGGCTATCAGTCTTGCTGTTTGGCTCCTTAGCCAAATGCAGCAACAGATTGTTTATATCAGTGCTGTCAGGTTTTTTGATTGCCAGGAGGCAGATTATTTACTGTAGTGGCATATAAACTTCATAACATTATGGTGGTGGAAAGTTGTCAAGAATATGAATGCCCAGAATCAGCCCAGGAGACTCAAAGGGAATGGCTGTGATTTAAATCAAGACAAAACACTGTCTTCCATGGATTTTGGGAAAGAAGTCGTGTTACTCTGAACCCTAGGACTGACAAACTCTTGACTTTATGAAGCGTAAGTAGAGGATCTGAGCTAGTCTGGCAGATATACCATAAAGGTCATCTCAGGTTTGCTGAGAAGGTGATGAAGGGGAGGTGGCACCAGAGCATCATACAGAGTTTGGGGTGAGGCAGGATGGAGTTGCCACAAGGATGTTGGGATAATGCTAGGAACTGTAAAAAAAGTCTCAGACCCTTTTGCTCCCAGCCTGTACTCTTCCCAGAAAACCAAACTTGAGAACACTGTCTTTTGAAGGGCCAGGCATGAAGGTGGGATGGCTTTTGCCTTGCACTGATTGAGGCAGGGCCAGGCAGTGGCCTTCCACCTAGCTTTGCCACTTGGAGAAGCCTTCCATGGCAAACTGCAAAGCTGTGGTGTTTCATTTCTTTACCATGCTACAATCCCCCTGCAAGGCAGCTGCTGGTCCCCAGTGCTGCATCCGTCCCCCTGCCTTGCTAGTTCAAAGAAGGAAGCTTAGTGGCTGCATCTCCTCCGTGTGTCCCCAGCTTCTGACTGACTGTGAATACCCGAAAATGGTGTGGAGTTAGTTCCTGTGTCTCATCCCTGGTGTGAACTGCGTGGTGATCTGCCCAGGGCACCAGCAGTCAGAAGTGATGCTGAAATGGTGATGCTGAGGTGTGCTGTGAAGTTTCTGTCGCCTGAAATAAAGCCTGTGGACAGGTTTTGCTTCTGGTCATCTTGTGCAGGTATCCTGTTAGTCTTTCATGTCTGGGGTGATAGGATATTTGTGTCAGGTCCACAGTGCTGGCAGTGCTGTGAGACTGTGAACAGAGGTGTCTATGTGTGAGAGCAGGAGGCTGTGAGTTGTGCTCTTGCTGAGCCACACGCAAGATGGGTGCAGAGGCCAAATTGATGTAGCTGCCCATCCCTTGTGAAGCAGTGCTGTCCCAGGGCCTCCAGGATGGTCAACCAGAGTGCCAGTAACACTGGCAGGCTTCTGAACAAGTTAGCAAACTTGCTTAGGTATTGCCAGGGGTGCCTTGCTCTCGCTGTCCATGCCCAGTAGCCCTTGCAATGCAGAGACCCCAAAGACCTCAGGACTGGGAGGAGGTTCTCTGCAGCTGCATGCGTCTGACCACCAGCTGGTTTCTAAGCACTTTCCTTGCTTTCTCACTAGAAGAGAGGTCTGAATTTGTCTTGATCAAACCCGGGGCTCACTGAGAGATAGGTGGAGACCTGTTCCCCTCTGAGTACCCTGCTAGGACCAGAAATGGGCTTCTGCAGCCTGGAGGGGCAGCCTTAAGGTTGTAGCAGTAACCTCTTCCCCTGAAGGGTGACAGCGCAACCAAGGATGTCCTTAGCCATGGTTTGCCCTGGGAATGCCATGCTCCTGCAGCTCAGAAGCCTGGGAGTGAGGTGCTGTGGCCCCTATAGGTGGTGGCACTTGTTGCAGTAGATCAAATGTATGAATCCCCAAACAGTTGAGCATAGCCCGTAGCTCACCCCTTGTGACACTTTGAAAGGCTCATGGTTTGGATGGACCCTCCCTGCCCCTGTGCTGGGGGGAGCCCCATCTCCTTTCTCCTACTGGACCCAACATGGGGGAGTTCCTGATTCTTTTATTTGCATGATGGTAGGAGAGATAACAGCTGGAATGGAAATTCTGAGTACAAACAAACTGCTCAGTTTGGGAACTTGCTGATTGCTGCAACGAAAGCCTGAAGGTTGCACTACATCTTGTCCAGTGTTTTCTCTTCCCTCTCTGGCATGGGGGCACCTTCCTCAGCAGACCTCATCTGTGCAGGTTGCTCTTTGTGGCCCTTCAGAGAGGGTTGGCCAGGGAGCCCTAAGGGGAGAGGCTGGTGACTGATACGTGGGAAGCAGCATGGGAGAGCAGGGACGGCATCTCAGGAAGGGTGGTGTGAGGACGGCAACATACATGGGAAGGTTGAATATCAGAGCACTGAAAGGGGGATGTGGGCTGCACAAGCTTGTGATAGAAACCGAGGCTGAAGGCAAGTGGTGGGTGGGGATGGGGTGGGGATGAGCAGCAGCTCTCTGGATGGGCTCCCAGGCTCTTGTCCCTCAGTCCCTCTGATGTCCTAGCAGGGAGGAGACAGAGAGGCAGAAGCCCAGGGGATCTGGCTGTCATGCAGGGGTGGCTAATAATAACAGTTATACTTTCCTTATGGTTGATCTGTACAAGTCAAGTGTCCTTGACAGGTGAAGACAGCTTGTAAACTGAAACGGGCTCCTGCACGCATGCTGCCAGCTCCAGTGCCACAGCAGCTCCCGAGCACCCACAGCAAGCCAGGATGCAGGAACCCAACCAGCTGCCATCAGGACAGGTGCTCGTCATGGAACAGGGCAAAGCACTCTGACTCGTTTTCCTTGTAGTCCCGTGGTTGGAAAAAATGCTTTCCAGTCGGCTAACTGGAGATTTGCTGAAAGGTCAGGAGCTAATGGTGTTTTTCATATCCAGGCTTTTCTATGACTCAAGACTTGTGTGTTTGTTGCCAGCAGTGTCCTGCAGTAGGGTCCTCTTGCCACCTTTGGTGCCAGGGGACAGGTGCCAGATATGCCATTGTATGAAGGTAACTTGAGATCTCTCTTGCTTCTGGGCACTGGCAGGAATAGACCAGGTTGCTAGAGGGACAGAGAGAATAATAATGTGGAGAAAGGGCCAAGCAGGCTTATGGCACAAGATCGGTCTATGTATCTAAGGGCACAGAGGGCCTGTTCAGTTTAGTATATGGGAGTTTGCTTGAGGCTAGTGAAGCAAAGCAGAATAATGGAGCTGAATATCCAGGTGCTCCTCCTGATGGGGGCAAGAGGTTATACCATGATGGACACTGCATGTTTAGCCCTGGGAGTCAGCCTGTCTGATTTTAGGACTACCACCACCACATGAGGGATGGCTGTTGGATGTCTGGAGAGATGTCTCTGAATCAGCTGATCCATGAGCTCCGTGTCCACTGAAGTTACAAGAAGCAAGTTTTTCCTCTTCAGTCCCTACTGTACTTTCCAAGGGCATTTAGATCCTGCGAGGACATGTTCCTGCTTCAGCAGTGTGTCTGCCCACTGAGATCAGGCTGGGAGTGTAGGAGACTTTGAGGGCTCTGGTTATCAAAAAAAAAAAAACACCTCCCAAGAGCTCTGATTGAAAATCATGAGCAGACCAGAGCTGCTGTCTCTTTCCTTATTCACAGGAGGAGATTGAAATGGTAGTACGTATCTGCTGATAAGTAGATTTGATATCCTAGTGTACATAGCAGTACTTCCTTTCCTTTGTACCCTGCAAATGCCAGGCTGCCTTCATCCAGCCTCCTTACCTAACTGAGCTGAGCAATGCAATCTGCAGAGCAGCCACAGGTGCTGGCTCTTCTCCATCTTTTTCTCAGTGGCAAAAAGTGCAGATCCCAGAAGTATGCTGCTGTTAGGCCAGGGGCTTCCAGGGCTTAGCTCCTCTCAGGCTCCTCTCTGCCCAGTGCGTGGTTCCCTGGCTGCTCTGCATGCAGCTCTGCTGATGCGTATCAACCCTGAGCACCCCTGGCAGTCTGTCCATCTGCTCTGCCAGCAGCAGCTCTCAACACCTGCAGTACACCATTTGGAGCTCAGGTTGGAAGTAAGATGCAAGAGGTGGGGATATGTTCACCCAACATATCTGAGCTGCCGTGTCCTGCTGTCATGGGCTGTCAGAGGGTTGTCTTGTAATAACCTTCACCATTGGTGGTTGGAGCTTGAGGCTGTGTGCCACTTATAGACAGCCCTGAAGATAAAAAGGCTGGTAATCAGCTAGTACTCAAACATAAATGTCAAGCCAAGGTTGTTCTAGCAGATTTCCTCACGAGACTGTGGTGCAAAAAGGAAGGAAGCTGTGTTGAGAGATCTTCCTGCCCACAGCAGCTTGATGCTGGTGGAGTATCTGGGACATGAGGGAGCAGCTGTTCAGCTTATTTGGGGTGCAGTTGGTCACTATGTCTCCCCCAGCAGCTAAAGCCAGCCAAAAAGGATCTGTTGCAGTGTGCCACATCCAAGCAGCATTCTCACTTGCATTTTTTAATGTTTTATATGTTCAGACAATTTTTAACACCTGTTGGTAATGATGCTGGTCAACAGCCGGTTGAACATGAGCCAGCAATGTGCCCAGGTGGCCAAGAGGGCCAACTGCATCCTAACCTGTATCAGAAATAGTGTGGCCAGCAGGACTAAGGACGTGACTGTCTCCCTGTATGCTGCAGCACTGGTGAGGCAGCGCCTCAAATCCTGTGTCCAGTTTTCGGCTCCTCACTGCAAGGACATTGGCGTGCTGGAGCATGTCCAGAGAAAGGTAATGAAGCTGACGAAGGGTCTAGAGGACAAATCGTAGGAAGAGCGGCTGAAGGAGCTGGGGTTGTTTAGCGTGGGGAAAAGGAGGCTCAGGGGAGACCTTATTGCTCTCTACAGGTACCTGAAAGGAGGTTGTAGCAACGTGTGGGGTCTGTCTCTTCTCCCAAGTAACAAGTGATAGAACAAGAGGAAATGGCCTCAAGTTGTACGGGGGAAGTCTGGATTCTTAGATTCTATGCAATTTACTGTGCATCGTCCTGCAGACAATGGGGGCAGCAGACAGGAATGAAGCATTACAGTGTTGGGGACAGGCTGGAATCAGGGTCATCAGCAAAATGTGCTTTTGCCCTCTGCAAAGCTGCATGGGCCTCAGTGGATTGAACCTTCTGGTGACCAAGTGCCTGCCTGCATTGCTTGCAGTGGTGGGACTTGAGAAATACTTCTGAAGAGGTGATGCTTTGGTTTTGCTTTCAGTTCAGCCAGGCTTTAGCTGCCCTGATGCTGCTCTCTGGAGGCCGTCGCTGTCCTTCCTTCCTTCTCTCTTTGTGCTACATTACTGAGTACAGGCATGGTGATGAGACTGTACAAACTAAAGAGCTGATCTCCTTGCCCACCAGGCTGGAGGAATCCAAACCAAGCCTGGTCTTTTCCAAAAATATAAAGTCAGCTTTGTACTCATTTCAAAAAAAAAAAAATGTACAGCCCCTAGTGCTACAAGCACTATCAAAAACTCTAGTTTGTCCAGAAAATAAAATATGTCCCATCTTACAGCATTTCCCAAATAAAAAGGGAAGAAGCTTCTGACAAGGTTGCCTATTTGTGTGGGCCTTGGGACTTTAAAAGTTTGGACCAGGGTGTTCTCCTGAAGATTCTCTGGTATTGCTGACCTGCAAGTGAGTGTGTAAAAGAGTATAAGAAAGAAGGAAGATAGAAGCAAGTGGAGGAGATGTCAGTCTTAGCATAGTGGTGAGCCCCATGCCCATACCCTGTGGTGGGTACAGGAGATGCCTTGTACAGAACTGAAATCCTTGAGAGTGGTGGTGGTGGCTTATGTGTGCTTGCAGGCTGCCATGATCCAGAGTCCCCTGCCTTGGGAGCAGCTGAAGAGCCAGAAGTTTGCTTCCACCAAACTGTGGGGGTTTTTTGAATTGGCCTTGAATAAATCCTCTCTACCAGTTGAAGAGAGGTGGCAGCCAGAAGGTGGGAAGCAAAGCACTAGCTCTGGAAGAGGGGAGCACTGGAGCTAGCCAGATCTACCAAATCTGCCTGCACTGCTTTTACTTGCCTGGTTCATTTTCTTCTGTAGGATTCACAAGGGCTTAATTTCAATTTGCTGCAAATTTGGTGGGACTAGTGCTTAGCCAGAGTGGTTCCTGTGGGGAAACCAGATGGACCAGCATCAGGAAAGCAGTGGGGGTAGTTGAGGTGCCAGGACACATTGGCACCTTGGGGTGCAGAGTCTCTGCTGATCCCACAGTAGAGAGCAGGGTTCCAGTTAGGTGGGAACACTTGCCCTGCCATCGCAGCCCCCTGGGCTGAGCAGTGAAACTCAGGGAGCAGTAGAGCTGTGGGGAGCAGGACCCTGCCACGTGCCCCAGGAGGCATTGCCATGTCCCCCACTCCCTGCTTCAGTCCTCTGTTCCCTGCTTTCTCCTGACTCCTTGCCCTGACCCCCACAGCCTGGCCTGGGGACCCGTGGGGGAGCCTACTTAATTCCTGGTCTCTTTGAACAGCCACCATCCAGTTGCAATGGAAACCTTTTTTAGGCGGCACTTTGGACGGAAGAGGCTGCGGCACACCGGCGTGGTGGCCGTGCCCACAGGCAAGGCCAGGCGTCGCTCCCAGGTGGGGCTGCCTTCCACCGTGCTGGCCCAGCGCCGCCGCGGCTCAGGCACTCCAGAGGCATCCCTCTCCTGCCTGGGCCTGGTCCGGCGTCCTGGCACCCGCCGACGCTCCAGCACCACGCCGCCCTGCCTCAGCCCCAGGTTTGCTGTGCAGGCGAAGCGCGGGGGCCAGGCACAAGCCATTGATGCCCAACTGCTGGGTCCCTCTGCCCTCCTGGCCAGCCTCGTTCCCATGGGAGAGGAGGGGAACAGGGCTCCCCATGCTGACAGCTCCAAATCCGAGTCTCTGGAGGATGGTGGCACAGCAGCAGAAGCTGAGCAGGGCCAGCATGAGCGTTGGGCTGAGGAGACATGGTTGGCCATGCTGCCCCAGCTGCGGCCACTCCAGGGGGGGCTGCTGTCATGGGGCCCCCGCTGCCTGCGGCGCTCCTCCTCCCACCACCTGCCCACCGAGGTTGTGTACAGCCGGGCTGCCTACGGCCTGCCAGGCCGCTACCGCCGCCTCAGCCAGCGCCGGCGCTCCAGCGATCCCCTCCGACCTGGGCTGCTCCCCTCCAGCCACCCACGGCTGCTGGCCCAACACTGTGCAGGGGTGGCCAGAGCCGGGTGCCCCTCTGCCACCTTCCCCGAGGGCTTGGGACCGGAGTCCACCTGCCACGCTGCCCCGGATGGCTGGAGCCCCCGGTTGCTGTATGTATGGCGATCGGTGCCTTGGGGAGGGGAGAAATTGGATGCAGACTCAGGCTTGGTGGGGAAGGAGGGAAGGGACTCGGTGCCTTTGGCCCTGGTTACCACTGGTGTTTTGCAGTGCTGCTGGCATACCTTGAGCATCTTCCACTCAGGCCAGTGCTGCTGCTGATGGCTTCAGTGCAGCCCTTGGAGTTTGCGGTTGTCCTCTCCTGCCAGACTGGGGCCAGAGGGAGATGGCAGGCCTGGTTGTGGGCTGGAGGTGCACGCTTTCTCCTGCTGGCTGGATCACCTGCTCCTTTCCTCCACCCTAGCGCATCTGGGGAGAAGCTCACTAGCCCCAAAGAAACAGCAGCTTTTATTCTGGCTGGTTGTGCTGGTCCCTGCAAGAACTCCAAGCTCTGATGTGCCTGAGTATGGGAGAGCTGCAGGGAGCCTCTGTGGGCCAGGGGCTCTGGATTGTCCCTGCAAAGGCAGCCTTACCACCACAGCTTGTTGGAGACTTCCAGGGTGTTTTGCAGTGGAACTGTCATCCCCAAGGGCATTGACCCAGTAGGCCCAGGCTGTGCCTTTTGCTGGGTACAAGGTGTCTTTAGCTGAGCTGTCAGCAATGTGGGCAGCACCTCTTCATCCCACAGAGCTGTCTCATAGGAACAGGCACTCCTCAGCCAGCTGTGCTCGAGATGCGCCTCATTTCCAGCCACTTGGTCTTGAGGAAGCTTGTCTGCTCCAGCCTGACATTGCGTCTTAGAAGCAGATTGTTATTCCTCCTACCTTGATTTAATAGCCAGCCTCGCTGTGTCTTCCAGGAAAGCTATTGCCAAATCCAGCCTCCAGCACATGATAGCCCAGCCAAACCCTGCACTAGCCCTGAGGAGCGACTCGGAGAGGCAGATACGCAACACTGTGGACTGGAGCGTAAGTTGTAACTCGTTTTGCTGGGCATTGCATGGAATAGGCTCCCAGCCAGGAAGCAGAAGGCTCTTCCCAGGTTGAGGCTTCCCAGGTGACTGACTTTGACACATTTATGGCCTCTGCCATTGCCACCAGCTGGTGCCAATGTCTGTGCTGCTGGCAGCACTGCTTGATGCTGCAAGGAGAAGCTGTGCAGACACAAGTGGTTCCTGGGAGTATGACATAATTACTCCGCTGCCAGTTCTTCTGCTTCTGACAGCTGAGATCTGGTGGCTGGGGCCAAGCAACAAGGAGCAAGTCCCTGCTCCTTTGCAGGCAAAGCCTGGCAGGCTTTAAGCTGCATCCTGAGGTTGTAGAGCAGAAGCTGGTTCAGGAGAGTCCCCTGCACTGGATTTGTCCCGATGCCTCCTCTCAGGGGGTGATGAATCAGCTCCCCTGTGCAGGGCACTGCAACTGGGATGTAGGAGTTAGTTTCCTGGGGCCCTCTCATTTCCAACAGATTGGCCATGGCAGCAGCTTTGTGAGGTTTCCTCTGTCCAGATGTTGTCCCTCTCTGTTGTGTGCATCTTGTCTCCTGGCCTACCCCTAGCTCCAACCTCCTACCCCCTAGCGTTGTCTAGTATCTTGTCCCTTGCATAAAGCGTTTTAGGGGCTCGGTTACCTGTCTGGGGGTGCTCTCAGAGAAATGTGTTGTCTTGTGCCTTTCAGGAGACTGCGATATATGGGGAGCACATCTGGTTTGAGACCAACGTCTCTGGGGACTTCTGCTATGTTGGGGAGCAGAACTGCATGGCAAAGCTGTTGGTGAGTCACCTGGGATCACCCACCTCCCCGGTAAAGGCTGAAGATGCAGGCTGGGCTGTCACGTGATGAGTGACAATGGAGTCTGTACTGCTGCTGCTGGGGGACATGCAGAGGTCTGGGGAGCTGCCAAGACAGGGAGTGTGTCCCTCCTGCCTCTGCACACTGGAGGGCTGAGTCTGTAGTTTCTGCCAGTGCTGGTGCTCAGTTTGCAATAGGAACCGGACGCAGGGCTGCCACTTGCCCAGAGTATTCCAGGGAGAGGGTGTTAGGATCCCACACCCTTATAAGGATAATCTGAATCCAAGACCTTTCAATGGAGGACAAAAATGTGTGCTGGAGACCCAAGCCCCTGCAGGCAGCACTGTTCTTACAGGGTTGCTGCAGTCCTCCCTCACAGCTTGCAGGTTCAGTCCTACTTATGATGTAGGATCGAGCAGTGATGTGACTGCCTGTTCATGGGGCTTACTGGGGGAGCCCTGCAGGTGCCTCCCAGACCAGCTGCCATGGTGCTCTCAGGCAGTGTCAGAAGAGGCCAAGAACTGCAGGACAGGACAGTGGGGAAAATACCTCTCTGTTCTGTGCCAGGCTTGAGAGCATCTGGTGTAGGCACATGCTTAGATCCCTTCACTTGCAAGGAGTCTAGGCTGTGTCTAACTTTACTATGGGGCGTGTTCTGTATCCCAGTATATATGAAGGAGGTATGATGGGAGGCTGAGTTTGCCGGCCTCGGAACACTGCGCGTTTTCACTCACATGCATGTTTTTCTTCCCCTTTTCTTATCCTGCAGCAAAAACCGCTCTCCAGGCGTAAGTGTGCAGCCTGCAAGATTGTAGTGCATACACCCTGCATCGAACAGCTGGAGAAAGTGAGTAGAGCCTGTTGAGCCCTCTCTGCAGCTCACAAAACTGTAACAGCCCTTCCTTTTTGGCAATAAAAGACAAGAAGATTGGGGAACTGCAGTGTGTAATTGCAAAGAGGGGTCTTCTGAGGAGACAGTACCAAAAGGAGTGACATGATTGGGACCCTTGGCCCCATTTTGTTCAGTAACAGAGATATGTGAGGGTTTTGCAGCAAGTACCAAACAGCTCTAGAAGTTCTGGGCCTTGCTGTAGTACAGTAAACTCCAGTAGGTTGCCTTGAGGTATGACGGTTTTACTGATTCCTCTCATGTGTGTTCAATCTGCAGATAAATTTCCGCTGCAAACCTTCCTTCAGGGAGTCAGGATCCCGGAACATACGGGAGGTGAGAGATGTGCCTCGGACACTGCCCACATCTACCTTTGCTCTTTCCAGTGTGGTGACAAAGACACCAGATGCTGCCAGCATCTTGCCTATCAGAGTTCAGGCATCATGCTGCCTCCTGCTCCAAGGGGGTGGTGCAGTAAAAGGAATGTTTCTTTGCCAGGCAGCAGTGCAGACTGAGTGTGAGGAGTGGGGAGCTTGCAGACAAGGAATGTAAAGCATGTTCTGAAGTTCCTGAATCTGCATGGCGAGAATCTGCAGACTGTTTCCTGGAATAAACTTTCCCCCTCATGTTGGTCCCCAGGCACAATAGACAGGGCTATTGCAAAGAGCAGGTTCCCAAGTCTGCAATTTGGAAGGAAGCAGTATGGGCTCATTTCTTGCTTTATCACTCAGCCCTGACTGGGGTGTCACAGGTACTGCAGGTAGCAGTGGAAGATGCCTGCAGCGGTGCTATCAGACCACTTTAGCCCATGTTTTAAGATACTGGGTGTAAGAGGTGGCCTGGGACCTGTCTGCTGAGCTGCACTGATGGAAGCAACTGTCAGCCTTCATGTTTCACCCTCCAGCCTATGGAGTCAGTGTAGCCCATGCAGTGCTCTGGAGTGGGTGTGGATGGCTCAGTCATGGGCCATAATGGTAACACAGCTGCCCTCACACTGTGTTTGTGCTGGCACAGCAGATGCAGTAGGGGAAAGGTATTCAAACACAGGGCTGCCTGCTTTCAAATGCCAATGTGACATCAGAAAACAAAGCTTTCAGCATCACTTTAAACCTTCCTTTCTTGCTTTGCTCTTCCTGCCATATCTCCTTCCCATATCACTCTTAGCCTAGCTCACCTATTTGTGCTTCACTTATTTTTAGGGCTCTGCTGACAGCTGTCTGCCTCTGCTCAATCTTCTGTCTCTATTTTTCTTCTGTCCAAACTCTACAAATTTTTTCTCCCCTTTCTTGGTTTTTCTTTTTTTTCTCTCAAACTCTGCTTCTCCATCCTGTCTTTCTAATGCTTCTCAGTTCCTTCAAGGCCTCTTCCTTCCCATTTCCCTAGAAATGTGCTCTTCTGGCCTTTGTGGTGCCAGGGATCTCAGTCGGGGTCAACCCTCTCCTTAGATATGCCTGCTGGGACTTAGAGTTCAGCTCAAGGCATAGTCCCCCTTCTGCTCCTACTAGATTCATGTCTACTAAAGCCAACAGGTCTCTTTGTCCTCTCCAGTGTGCTGCACTCAGAGCAGGCAACACTGGAGCTGACCCAAACCTCCTGCCAGTTTGTGCCTCTGTCATCATGATCCCAAAAGCTGTCAGGAGCAGGATGTTGGGCCCTGCCACAGCCTGTGAATTCTCACTCCCTCTTCTGTTTTTGCTATTCGCTCTGCAGTGCCATTCCTAATCCAGGGCTGGAAGAGTAGGGTGGGATTTAGGACATGTGGTGCTTCCTTACAAAACTTCTGAGTCCCTCACTGCAAGTGACTCCTGCAAGTCCCAGCCCTCTCCCACCATGAGCCTGCAGGCAGGGTAGAGGTGCCTGCTTGCTGCCCACCCTGGGGCTGAGGCAGGCTGCAGGATTGTCCTGGGGCAAAGAGCAGGGAGAAGTGGGTGTGGGGGGCTTTGGGTCCGCCGCTGTCCTAGAGGAATGGGGAAGATAGGTTCTCTGCTTAGCTGCAAGCACTTCTGTCTCTCTATGGGCACAAACTGTGTCTCCCTGGGGATTTTCACACCTTCCACCAGCAGGTTTTTCACCTGGCAGTAGGGGCATCTGGACGAGACGTTAAGGGACTGAGATGTGCTACTGCTTGTCCCCTGTCTCTTGGGTCTGCTTTCTGTGATTTTCAGTCTTCAATTTCCCTCTCCTCCTTCCTATTTCTTCTGGTTTTGATTCCCTTTTCTCTGAGCATCTTAATTTGGCCTCATGCCCCCAACCAATTCTTTGGCTTTGCCTTCTCTCAAAGGGTTGGGGCTGGTGCCTGTGAGCAGTGGGTTTGCTGCAAGAGCAGTGGTCCTGGGTGGCTTGGGTCCATTATTTCTGCCTGTTCCTGCATTCCTTCACATGCTGGGCCTTTCATTCCCCTTTTTTTTCTTTTCTTTTTTTGTTTTCCCTTTAGCCCATCGTTGTCCGGCATCACTGGGTGCACCGGAGGCGGCAGGAAGGGAAATGCCGGCAGTGTGGCAAGGTGAGAAGGTATCTTGGGGTGTTTTTCTCAGCCTCAGGAAATCTAAGGTCAAATGAGAGACAAGAACAGGGCTGGGAACCAGGGACATCCCACCGTTCTTGTTTGGCAGTAAAACCAAGACACGTGCTCTGTTTTGCTCAGTGAAGCACTATGTAAGTGCTTCCCACATAGAGTAGTTTTCCCCCTGGGCCCAATCAATCCTGAAGGAGACTGTCTTCCTGTCATGCTTTCTTTGAGCATTAAGGACACCCCTGCGGAGCACAGTGACCTCCCTGGTGCCATAGTGGTGGTTGGGGCTATCTGACAGGGATCTAGAGGGCTCCAGCTGCAGACATGCTCTCTTTGTTAATGTCTCTCTTAGTGGTGGGAAAGTCTTCTTGGAAGGTAGAAAACCCTGAGGGAATTCCCTAAACCTCTTATCCTTTCTTCCACAGGGTTTTCAGCAGAAGTTTGCCTTCCACAGTAAAGAGATTGTAGCCATCAGCTGTTCCTGGTGCAAGCAAGCGGTGAGCAAAGCCCCCATAGAATGCCTGACCAGCCTATTCTGCACCTAATGACCTCTGCTTTCTGCTGAGACTCCCCAGGCTGCTTATCTGCAGCCTACCCTTAACAGCTCCTCCTACTGACTGAGGCTGTAATGTGATATTTGTGAACTAGAAACTTTCTCTTCATTGCCTTCCCATTACAAAATTTCTGTATGGTTTCCTTCAGCACTCCTTGTATTGGCATGTGGGAGCTGGGAGAAGATGGTGGCTGTCCCTAGAAAACTGAGCAGCTGAGTTTTCTCTCTGTCTTCTCATTCCCCAGTATCACAGCAAAGTGTCATGTTTCATGCTGCAACACATTGAAGAGCCCTGCTCGCTGGGGGCTCATGCTGCTGTCGTCGTTCCTCCCACCTGGATTCTGCGGGTCCGACGGCCCCAGGTAAGTCATCTTGGTTCTTGTGACTCTTTCTCAACTCCCACTTGCCCAGTGGCTCCTTACGGAGTTGCTATGTTTATTTCTTTTGTCTCTAGAATCCACTAAAATCTAGTAAGAAGAAGAAGAGGACATCATTCAAGCGGAAATCCAGCAAAAAGGGGGCCGAGGTAAGAGATCAGGGGACAAGGAATAACCTTGTCTTGGAAGGGCAGAGGGACTGAACAGTGAGGAGCAGGGCTGGGAAACAAAGGGGGCTTTGCTGGGTCTGTGCTGAGGTTAAGGAAGTTGAGCTGGAGGGCAGATGCCTCCTGGTAGGGTATATTCCAGCTATGAGGCTTATGGGGTGACTGGGATGTTCTCTTCCTCACCCTTCTGACCTGCGTGATGTTAGGGCTCAACTGGAGGTGGGAGTTTGCGTTTTCCCAGGTTTGTTGAAGGACCTGTGGTGTCTCTTGCAGGAAGGGAGGTGGAAACCCTTTGTCATCAAACCCATGCCAGCTCCTCTTATGAAGCCCTTACTGGTGTTTGTGAACCCCAAGAGTGGTGGGAATCAGGTATGGCCTTGCCCAGTGTCTCCCTGAGAAAGCATCTCCATGAGGGCACTGCCGTTTGACTGCCAAGGTCTCATCATGGTTTTGGTGATGTCTCAGCTGCAGAAGAGGCACGGCAATCACCACAATGCCAGTTTTCTGCCCAGCAACTCCTACCTAGGCCAGGCTTTGCCTCTGTGCCTCTCAGAGTGATGTTGTCTTGGGCTGTCCCCAGGACCAGATGCCTTCTTCCACTGTCCACTGGGAGCTCCCTGTTACCTGATGTCTTTCTTCTCCCCATAGGGAGCCAAGATCATCCAGTCCTTCATGTGGTATCTCAATCCACGGCAAGTTTTTGACCTCAGCCAAGGTGGACCCAAGGAGGCGTGAGTACTGATGGAGGCAGCATCTTTCTCTCCTCCATCCCTGCCCCAGAGATTGCTTGATGCTCCATAGCTCCCACCTGCAAAGAGACCTCCAAACATTTTGAGAGGCCTCTCTAGGATAGCTTGTGGTCAGTCGGTGATTCCTGCTGGAGGGCTGGTCTAGTCTTAAGGCTAGTGGCAAAGAGACTATCTATGGGGTGAGGTTCCCAGACTTAGTTCCTTATATTTAATTAACATTGTGTGAGTCTTGTCTCCTTGCTTGGGTTATCTGTGTGTGCACAGCCTGCGGACACTCCGTTCTTCCTATGCAAGAGCTGGTGAAACCAAAGTTACTGTGGCTTTGCCCACTGTTGAGAACACCTGTGGCAATGGGAGAGTAGACACTTTGCGAATACCAAGGGCTCTGTGAGGCAGCTGCTGCGTAACACCTTCAGTACTTCTTCCCTCCCTCCTTAACCTCCCTGTTCCCTGCAGGCTGGAGCTGTACCGCAAAGTCCACAACCTCCGGATCCTGGCGTGTGGGGGAGACGGCACGGTGAGTCCCCAGGCCCTTGGTGCCTGTGATGCCCTTTGCCCCATGCCCTTCCAGTGCAGGAAGCAGCCCTTCCTTATTGTAATCCAGAATGAGGCAAACTGTGCACTGTGGCACTGGATACTGTGGGTGCCCTTATGCCCTGCTTCAGGGAGTGATAGTCTGTAACATGTCTGGATTTGTAGCTCTTTAGGAGGCCAGTATCTTCACGGGGGTTACTAGTATCTCCTGCATCACCTGTTTGGAGCATTAAAGACTTTGAATAGCCTTGGTGGTGGCTAAGGGGACCCCATCTCTGCCATCGCAAGTGCTCTGAGCCACGTCTGCCTGCTTGCTGGTCCCTGAAATAACCGCTCCTTTGCACTCTCTTGCTTGAGCAGGTGGGCTGGATACTCTCCATTCTGGACCAGTTACGGATCAACCCACCTCCTCCTGTGGCCATCCTACCTTTGGGAACAGGGAATGACTTGGCCAGAACACTGAACTGGGGTGGGGTAAGTGATGGGCACAAGAGCCCACTGCTGACAGAGAAGGGCTGAGCACTTCAACTCCTCTTCCAGACACATGGGTGGGATTTTGCATGGGCTACTGTTGTGACTTCCCATAAAAACAGATCAACAAATAAGTGCCATTTAGATGTTACCATTCTTCTAACATTTGAATTGTTCTGCATTAGATAATAGTCTAGTAGGATGTTAACAAAAGCAATCACTATTTCAAACTTCAGGAGATTTTTAGAAGGAAGAGATATTGTTTTAAATTTAAAGTCCCACTTTGTTGTGCATTCAAGTAGAGTTGATCTCTTCTACATCTTATGCTCTGGGATGTCTTACCAAAGCCTGCTGTCTCTGGGGCATCTGTGGGAGGCAGGCATGAGACTCACCAAGTCCTTCTCTTCGCCAGGGTTACACGGATGAACCTCTGTCCAAGATCCTGTCTCATGTAGAAGATGGGAACATAGTGCAGCTCGATCGCTGGAACCTCCATGTGGAGCCAAACCCTGACACAAACCCCGAGGAAAAGGATGAGGCAGCCACTGACAAGGTGGGACACTCCTCTCTGTATTTGTTTCCTGTGCTGGGGTTCTGCATTCTCCTTTCTCCCACTGGCTCAGGCAGCCCTAGCACCTGGGGCTAGAGTGTTGGGTTGGTGTTTCTCTCTCCCTCCTGCAATTTCACTGCTCTCATCATGACTCTGAGTCACAGTGCTCATGGCAAGGCATGTAGAGTTCAGAACTAAATGTCTATGGTTTTTAACCATAGCTTGCAACAGGTATAAACCCAGTCCCCTCTGAGACTGTTTCTTTAGCAGATACATGGGTATTTGCAGGTATCTCAGACAGCAGAGTGTGTTCCCCTGGGCCTAGGAGCCAGGGACCAATCCATCATCTCATGCTGGTAACCTCTGTATTTTCCTGGGGAGAAGGCAAACAGGCTCCCTCAGCCTCATGAGCACTGTCCGTGGCTCTGCTGTAACCTGACGTCATCTTTGCCACGGCCACACACCGGCAGTCTCATCCTTATTCCTCCTTTCCATTTCAGCTGCCTTTGGATGTCTTTAATAACTACTTCAGCCTTGGCTTTGATGCACGGGTGACGCTGGAGTTTCATGAATCCCGAGGTACAGGGCAGTGGCAGGGCTTGGGCAGGGTCTGTGGGATGGACCCGTTCGTGTTTTTTGGGTTCCTCAGGAAAGTGAACAAGAGGATTTCCCCAGAGACAGACCTGAACGTTAAACATGAGGAGCAGTTTAAGGCTGCAGAGTGGCAAGAGGGGTTGCCTGCACAGGAAGAGAGCTGGGGTCTGACTCCTGGACAAGGCTGGCTGGAGAACTATGTCTGGGGAGAGCTGGCAAGTGAAATATTTCCATGTGCAGGCCAATGACCTGAACTTTTTTATCCTTTCCCTAGAGGCCAACCCGGAGAAGTTCAACAGCCGGTTTCGGAATAAAATGTTCTATGCTGGGGTGAGTGTGTGGAGGATATCTGAGCATGCCTTCATAGCATCCTTAACATCTGGAGCACAGGCATGGACCTGCCTCCTGTCTGCCCCCTAAACTCACTCATCCAAGTTACATGGACCTTCACCCGCCCTGAAGCTGGAGGATTGCTGGGGAAAGGCTGCAGCGCTGGGAGTCACAGCTCCTCTTTGGCTGCGAGTGCTGCTGGCAGTACAGCTTGCTCCATGGCCTGCAGTACAGTTGCCGTCTTGATCTCCTGCCACTATTGTTCTTGTTCTCTGGCTCACGGTTGGTCACCCAGGCAGGACCTCCCCAGAGCTGTGGGGAGGCAGGCTGTTGCCCCTGCAGAGGAAGGAAGCCTTTCCATAGAGTCCCCACAATACTTTGTTCTTTTATTTTATATCTTGGGCCAGTTACAGCTCCCTGGCTAATTATACTACCTTCCCGTATCTCACCTCTAGATTGCATCTCAGCATTGCCTTTATTCCTCTGTCTCCCCATCCTCAATATACCTTCTACCCAGGTGTCTGGGTGGCTGGTACTTGAGCATACTAAAGGCCAAATGCTGCTCTGTGCCATCTCACATCTGACCTGCTTGCGTCTCTCTTCCTGTCTGTACAGTTAAACCCAAAGGGGACCCATACTGTCCCTCCTGGTATCTCTAGATGGTGTCACATCAACTCTGGTTTGTGATGCTTCCTTACAACTTGAGACTGAATTTGTCTCTTGTGACTTGAGCCTTTTGCTAGCAGAGACCCATCTTGCCAACTCTTCCCTGAAGTCAGAACTGGGCTGGCAAGGGAATACTGAGGCATGTTACTGAAGGTGCCCCAGGGTTTCTGGTAGGCAATATAGCAAATGGAATGTATCGGGTCATTTTGGGACAGGAGGAGGAGAGGGCTTCTGCCAGTGCATGAAAAGGGGATTTGTGGTTTTCAGCAGCTGAGATCTGCAGGTCAGTGGCAGGCTTCCTGGCTGCCCGTTTCGGTGAACATCTGGACACTAACACTGGCTCTTACCTTGGCAGACGGCCTTCTCTGACTTCCTCACTGGGAGCTCCAAGGACTTGGCAAAGCATGTCAGGCTGGTTGTGAGTATGCTGGGGTGCTCTGGTGCAGTGAAGGGGTGAGCTGTACAGATGTGAGGAGTGGTCCCTTGGCACACTGAGTATCTCAGTGTTGGGGAGTGGATATGTTCCTGGGACATCAGCTTCCTCTGACTTGGAGGACAGTCACTGTAGGGAGCAGAGGAGGGAGGCCATTTCTTCCAAAGTGGGTAGGATGGACCAGGCTCCCCCTTAAAGCAGCCTGAACATCTCTGTATTGTCTCCAGTGTGATGGGACAGACCTGACCTCCAAGATTCAGGACCTGAAGCCCCAGTGCCTGGTCTTCCTGAATATCCCAAGGTGAGCAGTCCCAGGACCTGTCTTCATATGCTGACCTTCTCGCCCATGTGCCGCAGATCCCTGCCTGGGTTTGGGGTGCCTGTCCATGCATCTCTTACCATCTTTTCACAGGTACTGTGCAGGCACCATGCCCTGGGGCAACCCTGGAGAGCACCATGACTTCGAACCTCAGCGCCATGACGATGGTTGCATTGAAGTTATTGGCTTCACCATGACATCCCTGGTAAGTCAGTGCTTTTGCCAGTTGTAGCTAACAACTAAGGAAGTGACTGGTCCCATTGACCAGGTGTCAGCCGACTCCACAGATCCTCTCTGGAGAAGCTGTGGTGTTGGCCTGTGCGACAGCGTCTGCTCTCTTGACATTTAGGTGAGGTGCTGTCATGCCCTGGCCTCTGTGGGTCCCTTCTCTCTGAAATCAGGCCTGAGACCCTCAGAACTTGGTTCACTTAAAACATCTAGCTGCCAGTGGGTGCTCATCTCATCCACCCCTGAGTCCATGCTCTACTCTCACAATGGACCCTTTCACAGGCTGCCTTGCAGGTCGGTGGCCATGGGGAACGGCTCTGTCAGTGCCGGCAGGTGGTTCTCACCACATCCAAGGCCATCCCTATGCAGGTGGATGGAGAACCCTGCAAGCTGGCAGCTTCCTGCATCCACATCTCCCTGCGCAACCAAGCAAACATGGTGCAGAAGACCAAGCGGCGCAACTCCATGCCTCTGCTCAATGAGTAGGTTCCTCAAATCGATCTGCCACCTTCTCTCCAGGGAAGAACGGCTGGAGGGGGAAGGGATGGACTGATCCATAACTCATGGAGGCATTTCAATCCTCTTTTTTGTAGAGGGTCTGGGAAGGGATCAAGTCACAGAAATATGGCCAGACCGTGGTGGTGGAGAAGCTGCTGATGCCAAGCTCCCCACCCAGTCTGTAGAACACTGTGCTCTTGCTTGTTTTGGAGGGATGAGGGAGATAAGGAGAGAGTGGTCTGTCACCTTCTGATCTCTTCCGTCTCCTTCCCCCTTGCACACAGCCAGCAGCCAGTGCCCGAGCGGCTGCGGATCCGGGTGAGCCGAATCAGCATGCGCGACTATGAGGCGCTGAACTATGACAAGGAAAAGCTCAAGGAAGCCTGTGAGTGACCAGCTGAGTGACCAAGGGGCGGGAGCTTCAGTACCCAAGTCTGGCAAAGGCTGTAGTTAAATTGCACAAGGTGTTGGGGATGGGGCACGGGCTGCTCCCTGAGTTGTGTCTGTGCCCTGTCATGCAGCTGTGCCCCTGGGGATCATCGTGGTTCCAGGAGACAGTGACCTGGAGTTGTGCCGGACCCAAATCGAGAAGCTGCAGGAGGTGAGTCTCTGTGTATGAAGTGGTTGTGGCTGGATGCCAAGAATGGAGGGGTTCAGGGAAAGGATTTTTAAACTTTCTTGACTTTCGTGCATCCACACACCCACACTCTTGCTTCAGGTCGTGGTTTGCCTTCACCATGTGGTGGAGGCAGGATCCCAAGCTGGATGGCTTGTAGCTCCCTGCTGTTTGGCAGCTTCTTTCTCAACATTGCTCTTCTGACTGTGTTCTCCAAGCCCAGAGTGTCAGTGACACAGAGAATGTATGGAATAGTGGAAATAGACACCCATCCTGTGGGGGTCTATCACCCTTCAATCCTCTGCAGGTTCTGTGCTTCCTGGCACAACTCTGCCCTCTCCAGGTGCCTGGATTAGGTTTCTAACCCCTCCAACTCTTTTAATTTGCAACTTTTGTGTTCTTGCCAATGTACTAGCACATGTCTGTGACCTGTACACAGACTGTGTAACTCTTACTCCTGGTGAGCAATGCCTTCTGAGTCCATAGTGTGGCTCCTGATGCTGCACTGCTCAATCTGATTCTCACCCAGAAGATTGAAGGGACATTGCTCAGTCCCCAGTTAGCTGAGTCTTGTGCCTGAGGGAATCCTATCCAGCGTGTGCGTAGTGTCTTGCAGGGCTGAGTTGTGGAGCTGCTTGCCTGGGCTGGCACACTGTCATCTGCCTCTTTTTCTTCCTGTTCCGCATGTCTGTCCCCTGCTCACCTTGTGCACAGGCACTGGCGAGGACACACAGGTGGGCACGTGGCTCCTGGGCTCAGAGGGTAACACTTTCCTATAGTGTCAACACGGTAGACTGATGCCTCTGCTACCTCCTGCATCTCTAAAACTGTGCACTGAGGGTGGTGTTCCTTGGTCACCTCACGGTTTACCTCTTCTCTCTCCTTGGACATCCCCTGTGCTCTGACCTTAAAGCCAGGCAGGGACCAGGGACCTTGGTCAAGCCAGATATGTCAGCACATTAAACAATTCCAATGGGATGAGAGAGGGGCTGGGGGACCAGCCAGACACAGACTGTAACAGCACACCTTGCCTTTCTGCAGGATTTCCCTCCACAGCCCTCTGCTTTAGAGTGCCTGCTCTTTCAGGTGTGTATGGCCTCACTCTGTCCACTGGGCCCATCTGTTATGTCCACTGTGCCAGTCTCATGGGCTCGTCTTGTGACACCTCTCCACAGTGGGCTGGTGTGCATTGGCTCCAGTCTGTCCTGTTCTGCTCTCCGTCGCTCTGTGCTGTGCCCGTGTTCAAGTTCTCCTTTACATCCAAGCACCTGTGGTCCTCTGTGTCTCCAGGAACCTCCCAAAGCAGGAGGGATGCTGTGAAGAGAAATGGGGAGGCCAAAAGATACAACTTTGTCCTCTCTTTTTTTATGCAGGAGGGAGATGGAGCCAAGCCAAAGACACTGTCATTCCAGAAGCTTTCACCCAAGTGGTGCTTCCTGGACTGTGAGTATCATCCTTCCCTGGGAGTGTTGACTGTGTCTGATGATGCGTTAGCAAGGTCCTTTGGTCTGCCATCCCAGTGGAAGTAGAGGAGGGAGATCCATGTGGCAGCAAAGATGCAAAGGCTATTGGTGGGTTAGAAATCACAGAGGCACCTGAGAATTAGGGCATAGGAATTAGGGTGGTGGAAAAGGTGGTGGAATCAGTAGCCCAACTGAAGTGCATCTCCACTAGTGCATGCAGCATGGGTAGCAAACAGGAGGAACTGAAAAGACATGGTGCAGCAGGAAACTGCCATAGTTGCCATCATGGAGACGTAGTGGAACAAGTCACGCAACCAGGCTGCAATGGATGTCTATAAACTCTTCAGAAGAGACAGGCAAGAAAGGAGAGGCAGTGGGGTAGCCACTGTTAGGGAGTGTTTCAGTTGTCTATGGCTTAATGATGGTGACAGTAGGGTTAAGTATGGGTAAAAATCAGGGGAAGGACCAACAGGGCAGATATCCTGGTAGGAATCTGTTATAGACTCCAGCCAGGATAAAGAGACAGATGAAGTATTCTGTAAGCATCTGGGAGAAGTCTCACCATCACCAGCCCTTGTTCTTGTGAGAGACTTCAACTTACCGTATGATTGCTGGAAGTACAGCACAGCAGAGATGAAGCAGTCTAGGAAGTTTTTGGAGTGTGTGGAAGGTAGCTTCCTGACATACCTTCCCAACTAGGGAAGGTGGCCTGCTGAACTTGCTGTTTGTGAACAGGAAAGGGCTGGTGGGTGATGTGACAGTTGGAAGCCACCTTGGGCATCGTGATCACAAAACGATAGTTTTTGATTTGTGGCGACATAAGGAGGGGTGCCAGCAGAACTGCCATCTTGGACTTCTGTAGGGCAGATCTTGGCCTGTTGAGGAGACTGCTGATGGAGTCTCTTGGGAGTCAGTCCTAAAGGGGCAAAGGAGTCAAGGAAGGCTGAACATGCTTTGAGAAGGAAATTCTAGAGGCTCAGTAGAAATACATCCCCATGTACGAAAAGATGAGCTGGCAGGGAAGAAGACCAAGCTGGCTGAAGACAGAGCTTTGGTTGGAACTCAGGAGAAGGGAAAGGGGGCAGACAACTCTGGAGGTTTACAAGGATGTCATGAGCTTATGCAGGGAGAAAATTAGAAAGACCAAAGCCCAATGAGAACTTAATCTGGCTACTGCCAGATTAAATTGTAAAAATGTTTTTACAAATGCATCCACAACAAAAGGAGGGCTAAGGAGAATCTCCATCCTTTTTTGGATGAAGGGGGAGACATAGTGATAAAGGATGAAGAAAAGGCTCAGGTACTTAACGCCTGCTTTGCCTCAGTCTTTAATAGTAAGACCAGTTGTTCTCAGGATACCCAGCCCCCTGAGCTGGAACACAGAGACAGGGACTAGAATGAAATCCCTATAATCCAGGGGGAAATGCTACACCATTTAGACACACACGTCTGTGGGGCTGGATGGGTCCACCCAGGGGTGCTGTGGGAGCTGGCAGAAGTGCTTACTGAGCCACTTTCAATCAATTACCAGCAGTCCTGGCTAACGAGGTCCCAGTTGACTGAAAGTTAGCAAATATGATGCCCATCTATAAGAAGGGCCAGAAGCAGGATCTGGGGAGCTACAGGCCTGTCAACCCGACAGGCCTTTTTCGTGCCACGAAAAGTCATGGAGCAGTTCATCCTGAGTGTCATCATGCGACACAGGCAGAACAACCAGGGGATCAGGCCCAACCAACATGGGTTTGTGAAAGGCAGGCCCTCCTTGACTAACCTGATCTCTTCCTTTGTCAAGTTGACCTGCTTAGTGGAAGAAGGAAAGGTTGTACATGTTGTCTACCTAGACTTCAGTAAAGCCTTTGACACCATTTCCCACAGCATTCTCCTGGGGAAACTGGCTACTCGTGGCTTGGACAGCTGCACTGTTCACTGGGTAGAAAACTGGCCAGATGGCCAGGCCCAGAGAGTGGTGGTGGATGGAGTTAAACCCGACTGGTGGCCAGTCACTAGTGGCATTCCCTGGGGCTCAGTATTGGGGCCAATCCTGTTTATTAGCTTTATCAATTATTTGAACAAGGGGATCAAGTGCCCCCTCAGTCAGTTTGCAGACAACACCAAGTTGGGCAGGAGTGTTGATCTTCTGGAGGATAGGAAGGCTCTGCAGAGAGATCTAGGCAGGCTGGATTGGTGGATCAAGGCCAGCAATATGAGGTTCTACAAGGCAAAGTGCCAGGTCCTGCATTTGGGTCACAGCAACCTCAGGCATTGCTACAGGCTGGGGGAAGAGTGGCTGGAAAAGTGCTCAGCCAAAAGGATCTGCGGGTACTGTTCAACAGTTGGCTGAATATGGGCCAGCATTGTGTCCAGGTGGTCAAGAAGGCCAATGGCATCCTGTCTTGTGTCAGAAATAGTGTGGCCAGCAGGACTTGGGCAGTGATTGTCCCTCTGTACTTGGCACTGCGAGGGAACACCTCGAATCCTGTGTTCAGTTTTGGGTCCCTTGCTACAAGAAGAACATTGAGTTGCTGGAACATGTCCAGAGAGGGGCAATGGAGCTTGTGAAGGTTCTGGAGCACAAGCCATAGGAGGAATGGCTGAGGGAGCTAGGGTTGTTTATCCTGGAAAAAAGGAGGCTAAGGCTTATCTCTCTCTTCAGCTACCTGAAAGGAGGTTGTAGCCAGTTGGGATTTGGCCTGTTCTCCCAAGTAACAAGTGACAGGGTAAAAGGAAATGGCCTCAAGTTGTACCAGGGAAGGTTTAGATTGGATATTAGGAAGAATTTTTTCACTGAAAGGCTGGTCAAGCATTGGAACAGTCTGCCCAGGAAAGCAGATGAGTCACCATCCCTAAAGGTATTTAAAAGATGTGTAAATGTGGCATTTAGGGAAATGGTTTAGTGGTGAACTTGGCAGTGTTGGTTTAACAGTGGGACTCAATGATCTTAAGGGCCTTTTCCAACGTAAACAATTTGATGATTCTGTGAATCTAGGGGATGAGAGGACAGATACTCAGTGACAAGCCACAGGGAGCCATGTGATGCTTGGATCCTATGGATGTTGGGGTCGAGCACAGCAGTGCTTTGCCCCAGACCATGTCTTTGACTGCTGACCAGGAGTGAAGCAAGGGATGTCTGCTGGTCTCCTGCCCTCGGACTGAAGGCAGCTTGGCAACCTGTGTTCTGCTAGGGCTGCTCTCCTGTGTCATGCAGGCAGGGGGCCCCCCTGCTCCTCATGCTGGGAGCCAGGCACACCATCAGCATCCCAGTGCTGTAGGGGAGCATGCTCCCTGCTGAGCTCTGGCTGCTTCTTCCTCCCTGCCAGAAAAGTAGCTTTCTCCTCTCCCTTTGCCTTCACTAAGAGGCTCCCTCTGTACCTGGAAGCTGGCTGAGAGAAATGCCCATTGGTGGCACTTCATCTCCCTGACTTCCCAGCAGCAGGGTGTAGAGCACAGCAGAGCACAGCCATGGGTTGAAAGGTGGGCCTGGGAAACCTCGTACTAGGCAGAGAGGATGCAATTTCTCCCTTTGAGGTTCCAGCCCTGCATGTGGGGTTGCTGGTGCTGCTGCTCCCACGTGTCACTACCAGGGCTGCTGTACCAGGGCCACTTCCTCTTCTCCTGCTAATCTCCCAGCAGTAGGAAAAATGTGTCAGATGCCAGAGCTTCATTCAACGCAGCACAGGCTCGTTCAAGTGGCTAAATTATAGGCCTTGAACAGTAGCTCCCTGACTGTAAATCTCCAGCCAGGACAGGATAAACGTGACTCTTTCATTTCTCTCGTCTGCTCTGGCACATCCTGACTCTGTTTGCAGAAAGACTTCCTTGGGGCCCCAAGGGTCCCATGACAGCAACCTCTCCTGGACTGACACTAGCAGCCTGGCAGGACATAGGGGCAATGCTTGATGCCCTGCATGGGAACCCAGTTGTCTTGGCACTGTGCTCTTACCTGTCCTGCTCTCCCTTGGTGGTGTCCGAAGTCCTCAACCCCTCCCTGCTCCACCAGCAGTGGTGGCTGCATGTGTCTGGCTCTAGCATAGCCACTTGCTCTGTAGGACCTCCTCTTCCCCTGTGGTGATCTCTTCTCTAAGGAAGAGGACTCCATTCAGACAGGCTGGAGGCTGGTTTGAAGCTCTCCTGCCATCCTAGGAGACAGGGTCTTGGATCTACAGCTGGTGGTGGCATGCTCTGTTGTACCTGCAGTCACATGCTCTGCATGGCCTCATGGAAGTCTGTGGGACCTTACTCAGTCAAGTCAGCAGGAGGCTGAGCTCCCCCTTCTCCCAGCCCCCCGTAGTGCCCCCACTTCTGCGCACTGTGCGACAAGGTGCACCGTGTTAATCAGAGCAGTTCCTCACCTGGTGTAAGTGAATGCTGAGATGTGCACTGCACAGTCCTGAGCTTCATCTGCTTAGGATAATGGTGGAGCACACAAAAGCCACCAGAAAGGCCATGGCATCAGCTAGATGTGTTCTTACCTTCCCTGTAGCTCCCTGCCAGGAGTCATTGAGGGGGGCATAGGAAGCAAAGGCATGTTTCACAGAGGCATGATGGTCACAGAGGCAAGAAGAAGAAAGCAACAGAGTCACAAAGGGAAGTTGTTAGCTCCTGGTCAGGGAGTGCTCTTTGCTTTGCTGTGCCCTCTGTGCAAGCCATGAAGTGGCTGGATAGCTCACTGTCACTCAGTGGTGGAAAGTGGCTGTCTCCCTTGTCTCACACCAAGAATCACCCTGTCTCGTTCTGTCCCTGTCTTACAGCAACCACAGCAAATCGGTTCTACAGGATAGACCGTGCACAGGTGAGTGCAGCCTCGTCCTCCACCATCATCCCCCTGGCATCTGCTGGAAAGGTGCTTGGGTGTCCCACCTTCATGCAGACCAACAGGCAGGCATAGACTTGGGGTCACGCAGGTCTCGCACTGCTGCCCTGCCCTGTGGCATCCCCCAGGGGATGGCATGACATGCCTGGTTCAGGACCAGCCCCAGCACCTCCAGGTTCCTGGAGAAAAGAGAGAAAGTGTGGCTGGTAGCACAGAGCCTTGGCTTGGAAGCTGCCCACAGGGCCCTAGAGTGGAGTGGGTAAGGAATAGCAAACACAGCAAGACTGGTCAGGGAACTCACTGACTGGGGTCATCTTCACCAACATTAGATGCTTTCCCCAGTGATCTGGAGAAGAGGACATGGAGATGAGGTTTACAGCGTTGATAAGTTGGCAAGGCGATAGGAAGCCTGAAAAGGACAAGGAGATGTGAAGGTTCCCAGGCACAGGACTCTTCAAGCCACCACTTTGCTGAGCAAGTGGGTGGACTGCAAGGCATGGGTTGTGAGGGGATGGAGCTATGCAGAAGGCAGTCTTGCTTCTGAGGAGGCCTGACTTGTGTCTTTCAGGAGCACCTGAATTATGTGACAGAGATCTCTCAGGATGAGCTCTATGTGTTGGACCCAGAGCTAGTGATCACCCAGACTGTGAGCACCTCTCCTGCCATGCCCGACCTCGTGGACTCATCTGCCACACCCCCTGGGCACCACTTTGCATTCCCTTCCTCTTCCTCCTCTCCACCCTCTTCTCCTGCCCCCAGGTGAGTCTGGAATGGGGTACCTCAGGAAGGATGGGCAGTGATGAGAGAAGCAGGGTTGGCTTCGCAACATTGATCGCTGGGCCAGATTACAGAGGGGCTCCCGGGAAATGAGCAGGAATTCAGTGCTGAATTAAACCAACGGGTGAGATGCCATCCTGTCTTCCTTGTTCCTCTGCCAGTGCTGCTATAAGCAGTGGAACATCACCAGGTGGCTGAGGCCTGGGGTAAAGCTCCAGCACCTGGGGCAAAAGACATGGGTGTCTTTCAGTCCAGCTAAGGCCAGCCTCAGGTATGGAAGAGCAATGGAGCTAGGAGCAGCAGTAGAAATGGGAGTGGGGATGGGGAACAACCCAGATCAGGGAAGAAGTAGATGGCATGGCCAAAGAACAGTCTCTTGGTCTGCTTCTCCTCCTGCCTGCTGAAGGAGTGCCACAGGCAGGTTTCTCCACAACCATTCCTCTACCCACGTCGTGTACTTCTGGGTGATCTGCTGCCAGGACTAGCGGAGTTAGTTACACCTTTTCTTCTTCCCTTCCAGCGCTGAGCCTGAGCACTGCCTCCCACACAGAGGTGAGTTGTGTCCCAGCCCCTGTCACACCCTCTCAGGTCATGCTTTTTTTGTTTTCCTGCCATGTTTTTTTTGGCCAGTTCTTTCCCTGGTGAGCAGGTAGTAGCCCTGCTGCCCATGTGCTAGTGGGAGCAGGGAGCCCTGAGGGCAGGTGACTCCAGAGGTGGGCAGGAGACACCTGACAGTGACTAGTGGAGCAGCCCAGGCAGGCACCTTCCCAGCTCCACTGTGCAGGAAATGATGTGGCAAGGGGTTAATCTCCCACCTGCAGAGCTGAGCACTCTAGGCTCTGGTTTGGGAGGCTGTCTCCACTGGGCAACTGGGGAGGTGGGAACACAAGACAGGGGGCTCACCAAGCTGAGCAAATGGAAAGAGTTTCCCGAAGCTTGATCAGAGCCTGGAAGTGTGAGTAAGTCATTGGTGAGGAGTATCTTGACCGCTGACTGATGCCCAGGAGATCTGCTCCCCACTTCCATCACAAGTTATCCTGCTCATGGGCAGAGACTACTCCCCCTGCACATGCACCTCACAGGGGCTGAGGTCTCGCTGCACCCCCAGTTATGTGATTTCTCCTTCTTTCCCCTGACTTGTCCCTTACATTCCTGAAGGTGGAGGAGCCATGTCTGACCAAGGGATTAGCACCTGGAGGATCTTGTACTGTACCTTTAGCAGACTGCTCCATACCTCTGGTGCCCAACCCTTGTCTCCAGCATTAGGTAAATTGTGTTACAGCTTGACTTTTCTGACACTGATAGATCTCCCTTCTTTGCAGATGATCTTCTAATAGAAGCTGCCAAGGGTGGCAACTTCAGCAAGGTAGGTGCTCCTACAGCCTGCTGTGATGAGCAGCCAGGGCTGGCTCTGGGCAGCCTCCCTGCAGCCTTCTCAGCTGGCATGCCCCTCAGGCTAAGGGAAGCCCTGCCAGCCATGCGAACCCCAGTTGCCCTGGAGCAGCTCCTGTCAAGGGCCTTCCTTCAGGAGTGGTGACTGGAAAACAGGCAGGCTTCTGGCAAGAACCTGTGTTCCTTTCCTGGGGGACGCATAGGAAAGGGACTTGGCAGCACTGCTGAGCTGGACAAAGCTCCCCGCCAGCCTCAAATATCCACACAACCTGTCAGGCACTTCAGGGACACAGTGCCAGGGCTTGGGTCTTGGAACTGGGAAAGGCAACTCATCCTGAGCAATCTGGGAATCTTGTAGTTCCAAGAGCTGCATCGAGCTGGAAGAGACCTGATGGTGCGAGACTCCTCAGGCCAGACTGTCCTCCACCATGCCGTCAAATCAGGGAGCAAGGACATCGTCAGATACATCATCGAGAACGGTGAGCTGGGGACAAGAGTGCCACCTTTAGCAAAGGAGCCTGGCAGCTAAAAAAGCCCAACCCTCTGCTCGGAGGGAGTGCTCCTAGTCTTAGATCCCTTCCCTCTGGGTTTGCTACATCACCCTTCTGGCATCTGTTTGCCAGTACTGGGGTGTCCCCACGGCTGTTCCTGCATCCTGGCAGGACCCAGCATGTCTCTGAGAAACATTTCTCAGTGTCCTGCTTCTGCCGTCGGGGCAGCTGACCTGTTGTTTTTGGCAGCTCCCAATTTTTTCAGCTCCCACTGAAATACAGGCTGCTTTATTTAGATATTTCTCTATAATGAGTCCACAACCAACACTTCCTCCCTGGGATCAACTGGGCTCAGATGCTGTTGCTGACTTGAGTGCTTTGGAGTTGGGACTTTGTCAGGCAGCATGAAAATAGCAGCCTCTATGGAACAATGCAGAATGTGACTAGGGAGTAGGTAGGTCTGTCTCTGCCCTGCAGCGGGTCTCACCCTGCACTCTTTCTTTCCACAGCCCCTTCAGAAATCCTTGATGCCACAGAGGAGGAGAAGTAAGTTGCTGACCAACTTGTGTTACCTGTTGACCAGACCCTCTGCGAGGTGACCGGTCATTTGGGCACTTCAGCTGCCTGTGCTCTAATTACCAGCCATGATTCCCAGTCCATTTTGGACTGACTGCCCCTGTGTATCACCCCCTCTTCTGCCAGGGCTTCCTGGACAAGCACACAACCCACCATCAGCTTCTGCTGCCGCTGAATTGCTGTCTCTCGCTGCCACCTGCATGTGCTGCTTGTCCCCATTTGGGGGGACATCTCACATCTCCCGCTTTCTCCTCCCCAGCGGTGAAACCAGCTTGCACCAGGCTGCAGCCTTACGCCAGCGCACTATCTGCCACTACATCGTGGAGGCCGGGGCTTCGCTCATGAAGACAGACCTGCAGGTGACAGTGGAGGGGGTGGCAGTGGGGCTTTCTGGGGTGACCAGAGGGCTGGCAGGAGCAGGGCCAGCAGGAGAGCAGAGCAAGGGTGCTTTGGGTGGGTGTTTGCCAGCCAGAAAGGACCTGACATGGAGCACACATGCTTGCCCAGCAGAGTCCAGCTACAGAGGGGTTAAATCCCTCTCCTCGCTGCACTTCTCTCCCTGTTGTTTTATTAAATTAGAAGCGAGGGGCTGGAATGTCTCATCCCTGTCTCCCCCTTCCCACCCTCCGGGGTCAGAGCAAGGACATTCTCCCTGCAAGCTCCCTCCCAGCTGCAGGACTCCCCCCACTCTCCCCCACAGGCAGTCATGATGGGGGAGCTGGGAGCTCCTCTCAGTGGGTGAAGCTGGCCCGTGGGGAGCAGGAGCAGGCAGTGGCAGCACTTTCCCTTACATGCTGTGTTAATTGAGCTGTGCCTTGGCATCAGGGAATTGTGCCAGCCCTGGCAGAGATGCTGCAGAAGGAGGGGGGGGGCTTGAGGCCATATTTTGATACAGGAGATTCCTAGGGCTGGCATGCAGCAGAGAGAATGTGGTCAGATCTGTCTGGTGGAGACTTGTAGTGATGGCCTGTAAGAGAAAAGATGTAGAACAAGCCAAGAAGGTCCAATCTGGACAGGTCTGGGGCACAGGTTCAGAGCCCAGCTGAGGGGTGCAAACTTGCTGGAGCTGGTGGAGCTTGGAGGTCAAATTTAGACAATCCCCCTTTGCCAGTGGCCAGGGAGATGCTGTGCAGATAATCTCTGGCTCCCCATCTCTATTCCTTGGTCCTGTCTAAGGCTTAGGCTTTGCACAGCATCCAGAGTGGGGCTGGGCTGGATGGAGACTTGGCTGGCAGAGGCATGAGGAGAGAGCAGATCTGGGGGCACAGCCCCTCTCTGTCCCCAGCCCCCTCATTTGCCTGAAGGAAGGGAACAGCCCCCAGCCGGCCAGCACAAAAGGGAGCCTCACTCAGGCATGCTGCCTGCCCCAGGGAGTGGGCTTGCACGTGCCTGTGCATGTCAGGGTTTGTAGCTGTCTGGGGACCCCTCTGCGCCGCTGCACTGACCTCACATGGGCTCTGGGTCGCAACCTGCCTGCACAGGCAGGACCCACCTCGTTAGAAACTCCGGCGTGAGACCTGTAGCACAGGTTCAGAGTGGGCTGATCCCACTCCCTGCAGTGGTGAGGGAGGCTGAACCTTATCAGTTGGCATGCCTGAGCCCAGCCGGGCAGAGAGGCCCTGGCAGCTCTGGTTTCAGGCTGCAGGCAGCATTGCAGAGGGGCTTCTGCAGGGGGACAGGAAAGAAGCTCAATTCCTCCTCCGTTAAATGAGCGATTGCATTCGGGGGCTGTGGGGAGGAGGTCCCTGAGGAGAGCCAGCACCAAAGCAGAGTGGTCTCCGTCCCCCTGATGGTGTGGCTGCTGGGGGATGTGTGCAGGGCCATGGGGTGTGCCCAGTCTTGGGGCGCACATGCAAAAGAGGGGATTTCTTGGTGCAGCCATGGGTGGGCTTTTGTGGGCAGCCCTATCCAGGCCCAGTGGAGGTTCCACATGTCTGATCATTGTTCCTGATGGAGAAATGTGGCTGTGGGCTGCTCTGGAGGACCAGGCACCCTGCTGCAGCTGCCTGTGGCCTGCTGGGCACTGGGGGATGAATAGGGCAGGCCGAGTGTCCCTTCCAGCCTTGGTTTTCAATGGCAGTGGCAGAGTGCCAGGTTTCTGTGGCTTTTCTCAGTGGCACAGCAGAGCCTGGGCACTTGGTGAGGAGGAGCAAGGGGAGGGAGAGGAGATGGAGCTGGGAGCTGTTAACAGATTTGCTTTTTATGGAGTGCGGGAGTTCATTAGTGGACACAGTCCAGATGGCTGCAATAAGCTGGTGAAATGTGATCCTCCTCTGGGAGCAGGAGCGAGCAGGAGTGCTAGCCAGGCTGAGAGAGAGAAGGGGGGTTGGTATTCCTGGGCATTCCCCAGACATACCCCTCATTCCTCACCCTTTCCCTCCTGCCTCCCCAGCGTAGGGAAAGAGCAGGTCTTGGGGAAGAGCCTTTGTCTCCTCTTGGGTGGCTGGTGATGGCCAGGGTCAGTCTCTGTCCTAGCCATGCCTGGAGCTGATGGCCCTTCAGGGGGCAGTTTCCAGTCCTGCAGCAGTCAGGCTCCTCAGGACCACACTCTCATCCCATGGTGAGCACATGGGCATTTGGCTACCACCTGCCTTGGGGCTTGGCTGCAGGCTCTGCTGGACCCAGTTGCATGGGGGAATGAGGGCACCTTTGGGTGCCAAGGCAGTATTTAGGCAGTGTTTGGCACTGACTTCTTGCCTCCCCTATGCAGGGAGACACCCCAAAGCACCGTGCTGAGAAAGCCAATGACCCTGACTTAGCTGCCTACCTCGAGAACCGACAGCACTACCAGATGATCCAGCGGGAGGACCAGGAGACAGCTGTGTAGTGCTTGGCGTGCCTTAGCCCAAGCCAGCTTGGGTAGGACAAGAGGACAATGCCAACTGACAGAGCTATGAGTCTGGCCCAACCCTCCCTAGATGTCAACCTGGTCCTTGGAGATGGATACAGCAGAGTTCTGCCCCAGGCTGGACTGGGACTCTGTTTATGAGGACAGTGGGTATTTCGGACTTGAAGCCTGATTCTTTGTGCATCCACTCCTTCACCTCTCATTCACCACATTCCCTGCCCTAGATGGGCTCTATCCCCTGGCCATATTGAGGCAAGCCAGGCTGAAACCCCCAGTCACTCTTGTGCACGGGAGTAATGCCAGTGCCCCCTCTGCAGGCTCCTGCCTATGATCCTTGTGGGATATCATTCCTCAGCCCCTCTCTCTGCTGGCAGTGCCCCTCTTTTAGGTGCTTGGCTACGTTCAGGTCCTGTTCCTCCTCTCCTGTCTGGCACAGCTGCAGGAGGCACAGGTTCTGCAGGCAGACAGCAGAGGCCATGAGCCTCAGACTTTGCCACAAGGGAAGCAGCACAACTTGCTGCCCCTGCCTCTTCTGGCTCAGGGTATGGACGGCACAGAGGAAGGCTACCAAGCCGTCCCACCATCCTTCCCTCCACAGGGCTGGGTGGGACAGCTCGCACACCCAGTGTCTGCTGGGCATCTCTCTGTGAGCCTACTGCAGCATGTAGCCATGGTGGAGAGCTACTTGACCCTGAGTAGTGCCTGTGGTGAAGCCTGTTATATTTCCCAAATGCTGACTTGGATTCAGCTTCCCTCCCTGGTTTAGTTTCCCCTTCAATGCTAGTCTGTGCATGGGGCTGGAGGATCAATGCTGGGGTCAGTGCTGCTCTCAGGGATTCCCCCCCATGTCCCTCAACCTGGCAACATGCATCTTCTGAGTCCAAGTCCTGCCATTCCCTAAACTGGGCACAGGACTTTGCAGGGAAAACTTCAGAGCTCACCCAGCCAAGGCACAAAGTCCCTGGGCAGGCCACCAGCTCACTGTCTCCAGTTTTTTCTCCAGAACAAGGAACCTGGGAAGCATATGGGCTCCCAGCCCTGAGTCGCGCCTGCAGGGGGGCCTGCCATGGAGCATGAGGCACCACAACCCATCTCCCCTGCAGTGGACACTTGATGCAGAGGCATCAAGCCAGCCTTTCAGCAAGGCTTTTAGAGAACTGGCATTCTCTGAGACCAGGAGGTACCAGCAGAGGAGGAAAGCTATTAGCTCTGGGCCTGGCAAACCTGCTTGGCACTTTCAGGTGGGCAGCGAAGTGGGTTGCTGTTCACAGCTTGGATTCTGGGAAAGGATACTGCTGCTGCCGCGTGGGGTCTGTACAGTCCCTCTGCACTTACACCCAGCTGCGCCCACTGGGTAGTGCCAGATGGCACCATTTGAATCTCCTAATACCAATACCAAAAAAAGGTGATTATACCACAGAGAACCAGAATACTCTTCAGGTTTTTTGGCCAGGAGAGTTCCCTTTGAGGATGGGGGATACTGTAGTGGGGAACAGAGGCAGAGGGCAGTGCAGAGTGGCAGGGGCTAGTGGCACTGGCAGTTAATAATGTTTGCATCTTAATGCATTCAGAGTTGGGATGCAGGCCAGTGACAAAAAAGGCACTGTCACCTTCTCAGAGGTCCACACTACTGCTCTCCCAGATGGGACACCCAGCTTGGCCCAGAGGCATCTACAGCGCCAGCTTCTCCCTTTCTCCCTTATAGTTTTTGTACAGGTAGTTGAGAGACACACTGTCCCCCTCCCCACCTGGCCCCTCCGTGCATGCGTGAGCTGAGTTGCTGTGCAATTCCAAGCCTGCTGGTATTTTGAAGACGGAGGGGGCGTTGGTTGCCCTGCTCACTGAGGGCAGGAGTTCTGTGCAATACCTGGGTCTGTGTTTCCTAGATGCTGTTGTAGGATTGTATTTTTGTAACTCCGTGAGGATGCTGGCTCCAGCAGGTCCAGGGCCTGGCACAAGCCTGTGTTCCCATTGCTTTTCAACTTTGACTGTTTGGATGTTGTTGTTTCTTGCCATTGAAATAAAGAGATTGATGTTTTAGTTCCCATCTCCTGCTGCATCTGCAAGAATCCTTAGGGTACTGCACCAGTGATGCCTTGCACAGCTCAAACAAGGTCATACCCCAAGGCCCCTACCCCCATCCTAACCTGGGGGGTACTCTTGGGTGTTCCCTGTGGGCCCAGGTCCTTGTCCACTTCCCTGCACAGCATCCCTCTGGAACTTTGCTGGATATGGGGTCTTTGTCCCTAGGGACCTTCTCCCCCGTTCTGTGTCATACATCAATACTCGGTGTAACACAGAACAGGGAGAAAGTGCACTGCCATTCCAAGTGATCCAGAAGGGCTTGGAATTGTGAGTTAGGAGCAGGCAGCCTGCTATTGCTCCCTGGGGCAAAGGCAGCAGCCCCAGCGGCTGCCCTGCCCTGCCCTGTGCAGCCCACAGCAATCGGTGGGTGGTGGGTACTACAGTGGCATCCAGCCTCCAATTTAAAACCATTTGTTGGCCTTTTTTTGTGGTGAGCTGTCCCTAGCCATGCTGCTCTGCAGGAGATGAGCCTGCTAGGGGCTATTCCTATTGTTTTCCCACTGGTCCTGTGTCCAGTGCTGAGCACTGAGGGCAGGGATTATCTCTCCCACCAGCCGCTCCGGTGGGAGGACTGCTCTCCAATTACAAAAGCAGAGGATTAGGGACACTTCTGCTTCCAGCCCCAGACTCATAAGGATGACTGCAGCCAGCACCATCTCTCCTGCATAGTTTCCTTTGGAGAAGGGATGTAATCACTTTGGCTGGCGGTGTGCTGATGATGGAGCCAGAGATGGACATGGTGGGTGATGAGGAGCTATACTGGTACCTTGAACTGGGATTCCTGAGGGCAGTTTGGCAGCCTGCCTGGAGCTCCTGCTGCCCCCTCTCTGCTTGGAGAAGCAGCCTCCTTCCCCGGCTGCATTGCCCCTTCCACCCCTCTGCCTCTCTTTATGATCTTCAACCTTTCAGCTTCTGCCCAGAGCTAACAGTGGGGATCTGTAGCAGGTATAAGGCACACCAAATTGTCCTGGTCTCCCCTGGGACCCGGCCTACATGCAACTGGGAGGAGGGGGCCCAATCTGCTTCAGTGCCCAGACCCCAACACTTGGCCTATGTCTCAACAGTGAGGATTGTCAGTAACCATGGCAATTACTTTTGCACCTGACCCAGTGTCAGGTATATGGTGGGGAAGAGGAGCTGTAACATAATCACTGTGATGAGGGGTGTTAGGAAAGGGGCAGTGTAGCTTTGGGGCAGAGGGCCTTGGTATCTCCCCTTTCTCCCTTTTAGTCAGGTGTTGGAGGTTTGGAGGTCTGTCTGCCCTCCTGTGGGATGGAAACACACCTGGGGATATATACACAGGGTGCATGGGCGCAGGCTGGAGAAGGCCATGCAGGCAAGCTGGGATGACAGCAGTTGGCTCTGTTAATGATTACCTGCCACACACCTCGACAAGGAAAACGTTGTCCCTCTCCAATGTGCAGCAGTGCTGCACCGTGCACTATCAGTTTCCCAAGGAGCAGGCTTTGACCAAAGATGGAATGTTCAAAGCAGAGCTGACATGCCATGAATTAGCTTGTGACATTTTTAGAGGTAAAAAGCTTGAGTAATTGCGGGGAAATGCACCTGGTTTGGTCACACTCCCTCTTTTTCCTCCTTCCCTCAGCATGAGGCCCCTTCTGCAAACAAAGCCTGCTGCTTGTTTGAGCTGGGGAAGGAGCCACTTCCCCCACATCCCTCAGAAAGGGCCCAAAGGGATCAAGCACAGGCACTGCTGAGACTGATGTGCACCAATGCATCCCTGCTCTCCTGCATGGCCAGCACTTGTCTCCTGGTCTCCAGCCCAAGAAGGCAACAGGAGGGGATTGGGAATGGCTGGAAATGGAAGGAGTGAAAGTTTGCACAGGATTTCACCATACCTTATGCTGCTCTGCCCTGGGGACCCCAGCGAGATCTCCAGCTCCTGGCCAGAGACAGCTGAAGAAAAGCAGCATTGCTCACTCCACATCTAGTTCTTTAAGGTTTCTACCAGGCCCTGGTTTGCTCATCACATTCCCATAACTCAGACTTGCAAACGTGATGCACACCTAACTCCTTCCCCATCTTTTTTACAGTGAAGTTTTTCTTGGCAGCTTTCTTCAGCTTTAGTTTAAAGGCCCAGCAATTGGGGGAGGCTGTTGGCCTTGATACCTGCCCAGCTGTCAGGATCCATTTCTGCATCCTGGCCTCAAACGTACAGCCCAGCATGTCCAGACCCCTCACCACCCAGAGCAGTACCTGTTGCTGTGTATGCAGCAGGCAGGGGAGATTCCATGTTCCCACATTTGCCAGCCTCCTCAAAACCTCTGCAGATGTTCAGGAAACTGCTGGCAGGGTGTGAGTTAAATGCACTGATCTCTCGAGAAGAGAGTTGGTTTCAAAGCAGCTCATAAAAACCAGCCCCTCCTGCCCTGCAACCCCGCCTGTGCCAGTCCTGCTTTCAGCAACCTTCTTCCAGAATAAGGATGGCAAAACGGCTCCATTCCCCACCACAGCCCAATTCTTCTGGCATGACACTCGCCTTTCTGACTGCTAACTCCAGAGGAAAATTGGCTTGGCCCCTGCCTCAGCTCACCTCCTAAGAAAAGGGGGCAGATGTGGGGAAGGGAGCAGTCATGTCGGCAAGGTCCTTTTCATCCCCCACCAGCAGTCTGATACCGCAGCTTGGTCCAAGGAGAAGGGCTGCAGCATGGCTGAGCTGGGGACCGGCAGGCAGGTCACAAGGGATGGTCTGGAGAGATGCTTGGGCCAGCATGTTAGTGATGTGCTGCTTTGGGTACTGAGCAACTACCTCCCCCCCAGTGCCCTCCCACGAGGGGCAGAGCAAGCAGGGAGAGACCATGAAAGGTCGGTCCATCGATGCCAGTGACCTTGATGGGGAAAGAGGCATCTACGGAGCTGGCAGAAACACGGTGTGGTTCCCTTCACTCCACCGAGGTCCCAGGACCACCTTCCAGCGTGTATCAGAGCGGCAGCCCCCAGGAGAGACCCTAACCGGCTGTTCAGCTGTGCACCCCTTCGGCCACTCAGTGATATTGGGGTGCGTGGTAAGCTGAACCCTCGCAGCTTCCCTGGTACCGCGCAGTGGCTGCGAGTGGGAGAGCACTGCGTTAAGGTGAGACCGGGCAGGGGGCAGGGGCCGTGCCCTGCGGGACCTGACGCCCCCGGGCCCAGCACACCCCCCAGACCAGCGAGCCACCGCCTGCCCGCGTTCCCCCCTCCCCGCCGGCCGAGGGGCCAGCCTGCCCCCTCCGCCGCCCTGCCTTTCTGCCTGCCGGGGGGGCTAGGGGGGCAGAGGAGGAGCTTGCGAAAAGTTTTGGGCTAAAAACCCACCGTTTTGCTGCCAGCCGAGCCCGACGTCAGGGGCCGCTGTGCGCTGCGCAGGGATCCGCACGCGGCCGGCACACAAAGGCAGCAGCTCGGCACCGCGCTGCTCCGCTCCGCACCGCAGGTGAGTGTGGCCCCCCAGCCCCAGCACTCGGGGTCGGGCCCCCACCCCAAGCCCCCGTGGACGGCGGCACTGCCCGCCCGACGCCGCGGAGATGGGCGCCTTCGGGGAGGCGAGAGGCGACTTCCCCCTCACCTCCCCAGCGAGGCGGCAGTAATCCAGGCTGAGGGTTCCCCGCAGGGGGAAGGGGCTTTGCCTTGGTGGAGAACACAGTCCTGCCTGGTGAGGAGCTGCAGAAAAGGGCGATTGGGGCAGGGGTGCCGGGGGCGGCGTACCCTGGGGTGCGGGATCGCCTGCGAGAACTGGGAAAGAGCCCGGAGATGCAGGAGGATGGAGTTTAGGAGGGACTCAGGGCACCTGGAGAGCAGACGGGTTGAAGCAGTGGCCTGGTGTCTTAGCCCCAGTCCTCTTGGGAAGCACCCCACTGTCTCTCGGGGAGAGCTCAGCTGGTGGGAGATGCACCGACTGGAGCTTGGGGAGCTGCCCCGGAGCGGGGCTCGGCCACTGCCGGCCTCTCCGGGGGCCGAGGGGAAAGGGTTGTGCTGGGGCCACGCACAACATCTACTCTGGTGTGGGAGCAAAGAGCAGAGGTGCTCCCCTCTCTGCCCCTAGTGCACGGGCAGAACATTTTCTCCCTGGAGCACCTTCTCCTCCCGCGAGCTGAAGGTGAGGCCGCCTGCTGGAAAACCCCAGAGCCCCCCGGGTCTGCTCCCCTCAGCACCTCCAGCAGAACCTCCTGATCATGCTAAGGCCTTGGCTCACGAGGAGAAGCTCAGTCTCCCCTTTCCTGGCAGCAGGGAGCTTCATGTTTTCTGTGTGCTTGGCACTCCAGGCCACAGGCTCCCCGAGCGCTGGGCTTCCCAAGTGCTGGGCTCCCTGCCCAGAGCAGCTCAGCCCGCGGAGGCAGGACCACAGTCCCGTGCCCACCTCTGCTAGAGCCATCTGCAATTTAAGCCCAGCCAAGAGGTCCCACTGCTGGAAAAGGGACTGCAAGGGGTCTTGCAAGCCCAGCAGCTGCCATGCTACCTGGAGTGCATCGGGGCAGTAGCGAGGGGAGAGGAGCTGGGGAGGGTGTGTGGCCTGCATTAGGAAAAGCCAGTGGCACTATCTGGCCCTGCGTAGTGTTCAGAAGGGATCAGGCTATTTGGAAAACCAGTTGGAAAACTGCACTCGCTTTCCCTTGTGAATGCATTAGGATGAGCCATGACTGAAGATCTCAGCAGACTTTTGCCTGGAAGATGTGATGTGCCAGGCAGAGCCTGGGAGCAGATCCAGTAGCTGTAGCTGGTCTGCCCTCAGAGTGCCCTTTCTCACATCCCTCTGCACACATGGGCAGGGCCCCACAGCACCCAGAGGGAGCAGACGGTGTCCATGCCTGGAAAGGAGGCAGGGGTGAGCATGGCAGCTAGGGCTGTCTGCCCTGGGGGCTTGAAGGCTTTGTCTGAAGGGCCAGAGCAGAAGGCACTGGGCTAGGAAGTAGGTGCAAGGAGCACAGGGAAATGCTCTGCAGCCAAGTATGGAAGAAGTTTGCAGAGAACCTGAAACCAGAGAGATGCTGTGAATATGTGCAGATGTCAGAGGTGCTGCCCTATAAGAGATGCTGCCCTATAAGAGCTGCTGCAGAAAGCAGGACAGCTGTGTCTGTAACAGCTCAGCTCCAGCCTTGTCATCTATAACCAACCCATCTGGGCTGAGCTCTTGTCCTCTTTGAAGGCAGGTGGGTGGGAACAGAGCTGAGCCAAGCTGTGCTTGGCAGGATGGCTCTCAGCCCGGCTGGGTGAGGGGGAAGGCAGATCTCACCCTTGTGACTGTGCCCTTAGCCAGCCAGTCTGTGTAATTCCCTGTGACAGTTCAATGCAGAGCGAAGCCGGCAGCTTGGCAGCGGATGCATGAAAGGTGAGTGCACTGGAGCCTGAATAATGTGGGATGCTGCTCTCTCTGGCACACTGCCTGGGGAGCCTGGGGGCAGGGAGCAAACACTGACCCCAGGTTCTTCCCTGCACTGATGTCCTCTTGGGCCTGCAGTTCACCCTGTCCTCTAGAGGCCAGTCCTGCCAAGCGCATCAAGCCCATTGTAGAGCCAGGGCAGGTGCGATTTATTTTCTGGCTGGCTGCTGCCGCACAGATATGGGTGGCATCCTAGAGGACTTTGGTGGAGCAGGGAAGGGGATGCCAGCTCTGCACATATGCACAAGCTGGGACACCAGTGTTACCAGCAGCATCCCACAGAGTCTCATGGTGGCAGCTGGAGGGGAGCTGTCACCTGTTCCAAGGCCACCAGGGCAGGGGGTTGAGGGCAGGGTCCCAGGAGTCAAACCCTTAAGTGTGTGCACCCTTGTCCCCAACATGCTCCCAAGTGCATGCACACCTGTGCACCCCCCTGCATGCATAGGTGGCACCAGCAGTGGGCTCTGCACTCCCACTCCATCCCTCCAACAAGCTCCCACACTGCTTTTTTTGGTGTTTAATCCATTGGTTTAACTCTCAGACCCTGCCTGGCAGCAAGTTTGTTTTTCCCAGGCTTTTTTCTTTTCCCCCTGGCATCCTCTGGAACTGGAGAAAGGTATTATGGGGGCTGTGCCCCCTGGCCCTGGACAGCCTGCTGGGTGCTCAATAAAGAATCCACAGGCACCCAACTTTAGGACCTTCCCCAGCTGCTGTGTGGAGTGTGGGGGTCCCCATGGAGAGCATTTCAACCACACACAGGGCAATGAGGGGGCTGCAAGGATGGGAACAATCTTTCAGCCCTCTAGCTCTCTGGTGGGAGGCACTTACTGAGCTACACAATCAACCTTCCTGTTGCAATTAATGCACATATTCTAATGGGTGGCAATGAGCAGGGCACAGGGGTGTACACACACACGTAGAGGGGGGTGTGTGCAATGGAGGCAGCTGCTGTCTTACCCCCGCGCAGGCTGCCCACAACCCACTATGCCCTCTGCTCGACACCACATTGCACCCCAACCTCCCACCCACCTCACCCTCTCCCTCCTTCCCAGGCAGGATGCAGGTTCGAGGCCTCCTCCTCCTCCTGGTACTGATCCTGCTGGCTGCCACCACTGAGGCTGGCAAAACCAAGAAAGGTGAGGGGGCAGCCTGGGGCAGGGAGCCAGTCGGGTGGGGGCAGCCTGGGGCGTGCTCTTCTGTCCTTGCAGAGAGCACCCACTCCTCTTTTCCTCACAGAGAAAGCAAAGAAGGATGGCTCCAAGTGTGAGGATTGGCGCTGGGGACCTTGTGTTCCCAACAGTAAGGACTGTGGCCTGGGCTACCGTGAGGGAACTTGCAAAGATGAGAGCAAGAAGCTCAAGTGCAAGATCCCCTGCAACTGGAAGAAGAAATTTGGAGGTGGGTACATGGAGGTAGGGTGGCTGGGGACCATGCTGGGGCAGGTGATGGGAGCTGATGCCCGCACCAGGTCCTAAATAGCTCTGATGCCTGTCCCCTCTCATCCAGCTGACTGCAAGTACAAGTTTGAGAGCTGGGGAGGGTGTAGTGCTCAGACAGGCTTGAAGACTCGCTCAGGCATCCTGAAGAAAGCCCTGTACAATGCCCAGTGTGAGGAGATCGTCTCTGTGACCAAGCCCTGCTCTTCCAAGATCAAGTCAAAGTCCAAAGGTCAGTTCTCACTACTCCTGTCCCTAGAAGGGTCCTGCTGGGACCCTAGGCAAGGGTTTTTCAGAGATATCTTGGCCCATTGGAGTTGAGCTTTGCTGGTGGTGCGGGGGATTACATAGGTTGTTCTTTCCTTTGCAGCTGCACACATGACAACCCCAAAGTGCAGCTGCTGGCTGGGTGGGATGCAAGTGCTGCTAGGAAAAACCCCGGTCCCCCCGCAAGTCACTGCCAGTTTTGGTGGGATGGGGATCCCCTGCTCTCCTCCCTGGGACTAGTGAAAAACATGGTTTTACATGGTGGGTGGCCTCCTGCCAGGATGTGTCAGCCGCTGTGCTGTGCCATGCTGGCTGTGCTGGCTACATTTCTACCACAGCTCTGTCTGGGGCACCAGTGACTTCCAGCAGATACACTAACTCTTGTCTCCTGCGCTTCTCGAATGCAGCAAAGAAAGGCAAGGGGAAGGACTAGAACAGGAAGCCATCATCTTCATCGGCCCCTAAACATCGTACCTACAGGACTGGATGCCCAGCTGCAGCTGGCCCATGCTACAGTCTTCCTTCTCCTCTCCTTCCTCCTTTCCATGACCTCCTGTTTCTCTGAGATGCCTTGTTTTAATCATTAGTGTTGTAGAGAGCAAACCCATCCACCCATCCTGCAGGAGAGGCTGCTTCCGTCCTTGCCACCCCACTGCCACTGCCAATGCCTCTCACTCATCTTCTCTCAGCTTGTGTTGGGGTTCATGGGATGCGCCCAGAGAGCTGGGATGGGAACACACATTTTTCCACCCTCCAGCACAAATGAGTTGCCTTTAGCACATCCTTTGGCAAGTCCAGGAGCCTTATTGTTCCTCCACCAGCTACCAGTGACAGAGGGAAGGGGTGGGTGTTGAATGCCAGAGTAACTCTATTACTCCTGCCCCTTACTCACTTGAGGACTGCTCTCAGCTCAGGAGGCTTATTCTAGCATCCCTTTGGCTAGGGCACAAGTTACCTGCAGCTGAGGTAAACACAACCATCACCCCCAGGAACCACTGTGTCTCCTCTCTATCCCTTCTAACCATGTGTGTTCACACTAGGGCTGCAGCCCCTCTGCCTTTGCCACACCAACACTGGTGCTGGGTGGGAGCTCTCACTCCTTCTGGAAATGGGGTTTGTTTTCTTTTCCAATAAAAATCTTTTTTTAAAAAGTATCAGAACCAACCTGTTGACCCCATGAAGTGCTGCTGTGCTGGAAACCCCAGCAAACCCCAGCTTTGCTGGCCACACCAGGACCACCAGTGAAGTTACTGTGCAACTGGCAGTGGTTGCCTGGGTGCCACACGAGCATGGTCCTGGAGAAAACACATGGGTCAGACCTCACAGCCTCTTCTCAGCAGTGCTTCAGGCTGCCCCACCTTAACCTCGACAGAAGGGATAGAGCTGCCACCCACACTGCAGGAAATGTCACCGGTAGTTGACACTGGGAAGTTGGGAAGGAGCACCCAGGTGATGACTCATTTACTCCTCACACTGTAGCTGTTGTTTTCTGATTCAAGGTCTTTATTTGTCTTGGGATGGGATGGGTTGGGCCACAGTTGTAACCATTTGAATATACCCAGAAGCCCACCAGGCATTTTGGGCACACCTGTGTGAATTATCCTAAAGGCAGTGGTGGAGGGGTTTCCATCCGGGTTGGGGCAGCCTTTCTCCAGGTTACACAGCATCATCCTGGTGTGAGGATGGGAAAGAAATATGGAATCAAAATTTGCCAGTGCTAGAGTGGCCCTGTCCCATTCCTTGTCTACACCTGGCTGTGTCCACCAATGCTTCCAGAAACCTGGCTTTGGAAGAAGCTGAGCAGCAGTCCTGGGATGGCCTGGGTTTGCACACACAGCGGGGCTGGGCGGAGGCTGGGACGCTGGCTGAAGCCCGCATGCTGAGGGCTCTGCCACAACACCCACGACAGCATTACATCCATTTACAAAGCTCAGCAACTGGCTCCTTCAGCCTCCCTGGAGCATCCTGCTGCATCCGGGGCAGGAGAGGGCCTCTCCAGCCTCCAGAGCCATGCACCAGGCCTCCCACACCCACCATGGGGAGACTGGGGACCTGCTCATGGTCCAGATGAAACACAAGGCAACTCGGCCACATGGTAAACTCTCTTCCCACTTGCCTCCAAGGCCCCCAGGTCCCACCTGTCCCACCCAAGGACAGTTAATTTCACAGTCACTGCCGCCCACTTCTCAGGGGCCACGTTCCCCAGGCTGTGGAGCTAACTCCTGCACCACACCACTGCTTTCTTTGCAGTTTTAGTTTCCATCACCACAGGAGGTGACTGGACTTCACACTCCTCATCCAGGAGTGAGATACTTGGCTTGTTTGTCCAGGCATTTGCTGGCTGAGGACAGAAAGGGCATGAAGAGGACAGTGGAGCCAAAGTCCAGGGAAAAATTCTACCCTGGGTCCCTGCATGAGGATGCCCGATGGCACTCTGAGGAGAAAGGAAGGAGTTTGCCACATGTTAGGGTGCAATCTTGCCTGCCTTGGGAGGGGGCCTGGCTGAGCCAGTAGGGCTCCCCATTAGCATGTCTGAGCTAGCCTGGTACAAGATGTCTTGGCCCTGGTTTCTTTTCATTTCTTGGGTAATAAACATTTTAAAAGCCCATTGAAAGCATCCAGCATTAGCCCATCTGCATGCAGACAAGCTCTGATGCCCTGGAGACAGTCAGCCAGGGGAGAAGTTGCATCCAGTCTTAGGAGAAACACTGATGCCATTTGGCCAATCTCAAGAGTATGGAGCTGGGGAGGGCTCCTGGTGACCACATCTCCTCCTCTTGCCTCTGGCTTTCCTGCTGGCTCCCCAGGCTAGTCCCCAGGCCCTGGAAGGACTTGCAGCTCAGAGGTGCCTTGGATCTTTGTCAGCATTAGATGAAGGGCATCATCTGCAATCACTGCACAGTCTGCACCGTTGTGAGTGGGGAGCAGAGGAACCCCTGCTGGCAAAGGAGGCAAAGGGAAGGGCTTCCATAATGTTACTGAAGTGGTCCCTGAGTGCCAGTTTATCTGGCTGTGCCAATGTTCCTGTACTGGCACATGAGAAGGTGCTTGAAGGTTTTCTTGAAAGTGGCGTTGCAGAGGGCATAGCAGGCTGGGTTGATGGTGCTGTTGACATAGCAGAGCCAGTAGCCAATGTACCACACTGTTTCAGGTACACAGGTCTCACAGAAGGTGTTAATGAGGACCATCACGTTGTATGGAGTCCATGTGAGTATGAAGGCTAGCAGGATAGCAAATATGGTGCGGGTGACTTTCTTCTCTCGGGCTGCCATCTGGCGCTTTTTCCGTACTTGGCTTCTGGCAATGCTAGCAAACTTCCTGGCAACATTGGCTGGGCGGCTGTTGGCCAGGGAGTTGTGGTTAGAGGCTCCAGCCTTAGCTGGGACGATCTCAATGGCGGTAACACATTCACTCCCAGTCTGCTTGGTGACAATCTTAATCTTGGACCACTTGGAAGTTGGGTTCACCCGTGGGTGGGATGGGCTCTGTCCTTGTCCCACTGGCAAGATTTCTGCTGTAGGCTTGTCTTTTGTGGTCTGGGTCATACTGACAGTGCTGGACTCATTAGATGTCTCCTTCTCTTCCTGATGGCCAGTGGCCTCTGTCTGTGCTGATGGCTGGTCATCCACTTTCCCATTCCTCACCTCCTCCTTCACCTCCACAGCCCTCTTGGGAGAGTTATTATTGTTCTGTTTGACCAGGGGGCCCTTGAGGAACCTGAGGGACTTGGCTTTCCTCTCTTTCCTGCTTTCAGGCTTATGTCTCCTCACCCTGCTTCTGCTGGCCAGGGAGATGTGGATGTACAGCACTGTCATGATGACTACGGGAAGGTAGAAAGCAGCAATGGCCGTGCCAAAGGTCACTGCTGGGTTGGAGAGGAACTGGATGTAGCATTCCCTCTCAGGGACTGTCCTCTTGCCCACAATGAACTGCCAGAACAAGATGGCAGGGGCCCAGAGAACGAAGGACAATATCCATGCGGCTGCAATCATCAGCCCTGCCATCTTGGTGGTCCTCCTGGCAGGGTACGTCAGGGGCTTGGTGACACAGAAGTACCGGTCAAAGCTGATGATGAGCAGGTTCATGACAGAGGCATTGCTCACCACATAGTCCAGAGCCAGCCACAGGTCACACACCACAGCCCCCAGCGGCCAGTAGCCTTTGATGATGTAGACAGTGTAGAGGTTCATGGAGAAGACCCCGATGATAAGGTCTGCGCAGGCCAGGCTGAAGAGGAAGTAGTTGTTGACGGTCTGGAGCTGTCGGTTCACCTTGATGGAGAGCATCACCAGGATGTTCCCCACCACGGTGACAAGGCTGAGCGAGCCAGTGACTGTGGCAATGAAAACCAGTTCCACTGTCTTGTAGTTGGTGGGAGGCTGGATGGCCACCTCGGAGTGGTTGCCCAGGGTGAAGTTGTCATAGGTCAGGTTGGCCATCTTTGCCTGCCAGGGCTGAGCAGAAAGGTTGTGCATGGAGTCTGCAAGGGGAATGGGGAAAGAAAGGGAGAATATCAGACTTGCCGGCCTGTGCTGGCAGCATTTGCTGCCTTCTCAATTTCCCAGGCCATCATTGCTCTTGGCTAGTGCTCAAAAATCTCATGGCATTCCTGGTCTTTCTCTGCCACTACAGCCTTCCCCCAGAAGTTCTCTGGAGGCAGTTTTTGTGTCCCTTTTTTAGCAGTAGAGGAGGCACAGAGGCTGCAGAGAGAGAAGCAGGGTCATGTCTAGGGACAGCCCTTTGGCCAGGGTGAGATGGTCCTTTTTTGCAGGGCCAGAAACTGCATCCTGGCAGGAGCACAGACCTCATGTGCCCCGGAGAGGCACACAGAGACCAAAGGTCTTCTGGGGGAACGGGGCTGCAGAGCCCAGCAGTGATGCACACACAGCACTCGCTGCTAGAACAGCATGGCATGGAGCCAGTGCCCTGCCTCAGAGATGAGAGTGGGTTTATGGTATGCCTCAGGCATGTCCTGCTGAGCTCCCCAAGAGGGGGGTTAATCCACAAAACCTGTGCCATGGCCCGCTCAGCTCACCTGTGTCTCTGGCAGCAAACAGTTCCTTCTGGAAGATGAAATCTGTGACAAGGAAAACAGCAAGTTACACTACAGCTTCAGACCCAAGGAGTTTGTGTGACTCCCACAACATCTTACTGGGGGCACCAACCTGTCCAATAGGTTGACTGCTTGGATGCAGATGGCTGAAAAGCCAAGGCTGAAAATGGGTAATTTGGCTTGGCCTGGTTCACAGCACAGCCCTAGCAGGCGCAGGAGAGGGAGGGAGCTGCATGAGTGCCGTCAGTCAGTGACACTGGTAAGTGATGGCCCCTTACCCCAGTCCCATATCACGCTGCAACTGCTGCCACCCCAGCCGTGGAGATGTACAGGGTGAAGTCAGACACCTCAGCATGAAATTATTTATGAAAGGTGATGAGAATTATGGACAGAAAGACTGCCTTCATCCAAAACAAGATGCCTGTGGTTAACTCCCCAAGGTAGGAGTAGAATGGACCTTAAAAAAAAAAATCAGTAGACCAAAATTGCTGTGTTGGGACGAAGGGGAATTTCCTGGAAGGCGAAGGAAAAGCAAAGGTGCTGAGGGAGATGGACTAGACAGAAGAGCTTCCCACTGGACCTGCCTCTCCTGCACCACACAGACCCCCAAAACATGCTGGGCCTTCAGCAGCTTTACCCTGGGTGCTGGGGTCATCCCAACCCCACCAGCCCATCAAGAGCAGCCTCTCCAGCAGCTTTGCCTGGTGCCCAGGGCAGTGGTCCTGCCAGGCAGCCCATCCAGCCCCATGGGTGCTGCTGCCAGGAACCCAGTGGAAACCAGTGAGCAAGTGGGTGTCCACACAGTGGGACACTGTGCCCTTGACACAGCATGTCTCTACAAGCTGGTGTGGGTGCTGGCTCCCAATGCCTGGGACTCCTGAAGTTGATTTTGCTAAGTGTATAAACATGCCATTAACATGCGCCTCTTCCAAACGGGGTCTGGCAGGCTTTGGGATCAGTTCATCTATTTAAAGTATTTTAAAATAAATGCCCTTGTCTTTCATTTGTGGTGAGGGTAGAAGATTTCTACCATCAGCAAACAGCCAAGGTTTTAATATAACCACTTTCTAAAGAGATGCAGGTATAATTAAATGGAAACATGGCTGCTGAGATGCTAAAGCCAGGCACCAATGTAGCCATTGGGCAGCTTCTGCATTAGCAAGGCTACAGCCACGATAGCAGTGGAGCTTTTCTTCCAGGTGCAGGGGAAAGAAGTGGGTGACGGACAAAGAAATACCTCTCTACCATTACCTTCTGAGCCTGTTACACGTGGTCCATGAAGACGAAATGCTTTGAAAAAAAAGCAGTACCCTTTGGTATATGCTAAATTCTAGATACCAACGGGGGAGGAAGCCTAGTGGCATTGCCCAGCTTTACACCCAGCTCCAAGTGCAAGGAATGCATCAAGGGAGAGGGAGAGAGGTTTCTGCTGCCATCCTTCCTGGGCACCCAGCCAGGGATGTCAGAAGAGGTGATAAGTATATAAAATGGCTTAGAAATATATAATCATGGCAGTTTGGGGGTTGATTTCAATACAATTGAAATGAGTTTTAATTTCTTCACTTTGGTGAGATGGGGAGATTTAACTGTCATTCTTGTAACAGCTAATCAAACCGATCAGACAACCTAGCAATCACGCAGACATCTACCCCAGCTCTTCCAAGAAGAATCTGAAAATCTTGAAAAGAAACCTTTCCATTGTCTCTGCTAAAATGAGGGTTTCACTTTTCTCACTTTTGTTCATGAACCAGCCTCCTCTTCTAAGTGCATCTAATTAATTATCGGCCTTGACAGGTGCTTGTGTTCTCAGTTGCCCAAAGTAAGAAAAGTCCATCTCAACCCACTCTACAAAACTGTTTATACAGGTCACGAGACAAGCAGGAAAGGCTGATGCAGACCCACACACGTGCGTTTGGATGCCACCCAGAGGTCATGCTGCAAAATGATGTGTGATGAGGCAGAGGCAACTGCAGCCTCAGGGTGGAGGGCTTACATGGGCATTTTGAAAATGAACCTTCACCGAATAGCAAAAATAAAGCAATCACCTGTGTGAGGGAAGGAGGGGGAGTGAAAATGCTTAAAGGTGTGAGGATACATACAGCACAGACATACAGCAACACATACAAGTTGAAGATGTGTACACCACTCACCTCGCCTCAGATGCCCTGGCTATTCTTTGCCATGCCCCAGCTCACTGGGCATCCCTTTTTTCCCCCGTTTTCTGCTCTCTTCATCCAGCTATGTCACTCTTCTGTCTGCTACTCCCTCTCTGAACTCACTGGGACAGCTCTGCACTGCCTTTGCCTTCCTGAGCAGGGCAGGCAGCTCAGTCCAGAGCTGGGAGTAGGCCAAGGATGTTACAAATTTGTTAGGGCTCAGAGCAGTTGACCAAGCCATGCATCACACTTACATAGGCACTGGGGATAGATCCTACCATTTGCCTTTGACATGGAGAGTATCCATGTTGGGTGGGTAGGGCCTGGGTAGGGACACAGCCCTCAAGGCAATCACGGATCTGTCTGCGTCCGCATGATGTATCTGCGGATGGAGGGAGCACACAAGAGAGCTGTGGTGCTGCGACAAACTCACCAGTGTGACTGCATCTCCATCCTCATGCCAGCCACATCATTGCTCCCAATTCTGTGAAGCCCCCAGACACCAAGGAATCTCTCCAGGTGTGGGGTCTCCCCGCTAAATGTCTCCCGTATGTACCTCGGTGTCCAGCTCTCGCTGCCTGTGCCTCCAGGAGCACATTTCTTCTCTCCCTCCCCTCATACCCCCCCCATCACCCTCCTTGTCTCCATCCTCTTTTGCCTCCCACCTTCATGATGACACCGCAGACAGGGAGGAGACTTAGCCTTTGCAAAGCTCAGAGATCACTTCAGAAGGGCTCCTGGGGCTGAGGCCCCTATCTGTGACACCAATTGGCTTTTCAGCCTGCGCATGTTATCCTATGTCTGCAGTGCTCAGTGGGTGCTCTGCCACACTTGCTTGCACCAGCCAGCTACAGCAAAATTTCTCAGACTTTTGGCAATGATCTATGGTTGGTTTTCTCCTCTCCACCAAAGCCATTAGGAGTCTCCAACTCTTCACCAAGAGCATCTTTTGGGCTAAGGGTTTCTGTGGCTGCTGCAGTGCTCAGCAATTGCGTCATCAAGATAGTGAAACACCTTTCCCTTCCCACACATCATCTTGCATGTTATGGATGAAGACATTAAGGCACAGGTAGTCACAGATCCAAGCAGAGAAGGTTGTAATTTGGATGGGGTCCAACTATTTTGGGCAGCGCTTGGCACAGCAGTGTCCCCATTGCTGCCTGAAATTGTGGGTGCCACCACTGTTGGGTGAGGAGACAGCTCCAGAACAAGAGAGCAAAGCCAGTGCTGCCCACCCCTCCTCAGTCACAGGGTGACATCCAATGGCACAGCAGAAAACTCCGGCTATTTCCTTGCTGCACACCTTATATGCAACTCCAGCAAGCCTTCCCAGACTCTCAGCTCCTGAAAACTGCCTTATAGCCTGTTGCCAGGTAGAAAAGGCAAAAGCCCTGTCATGGACTGCTGATGATCCTCCTGTACCCAAAAAGTATGAATTAGCTAGAAGCTGGTGCTCCATTAGGTGCAGTTAGTGACTGAGAATCTGCTGAGCACTCAACTTGTGTGGGATGGAGGGTTTAACTCCCTCCTGCCTCCACTGCTCCCTGTGTGGAAGGAGTTGGTCACCGTCCCCACCAGCACAGCAAAGACAATTGGACAGGCTGGTATTTACACACACCCATGTGATGGTGGCACCTCAAATTATGGGATGAGCTCCTGAACCAAGCAGCCCTACCGTCCCAGTGTTCTCTGCTTCTCCTCCCTGTGCTGCACAGCCTCCCTCTGCCCCTCCACAGCCTGTGTCCCTCATGTCACCACCAACCATGCCCCTTCCTGTTTTGACACTGCCTCCATCCCAGTCTCAGTTTCAGCGCTGGGGGAAGTGAGTGTGTGTGTGGGGGGGGTAGAGTCACATCTGATCCACATGCAGCTTGAAGCAAGATCTCTGGGAATGATCAGGGCTGTGCACACACCCAGTGTGCTCTGCAAGCATCCCCACCATAAAACAAGCCCCACACTCATACACCAGCCTGGGGAGGAAGATATTTAGAGGAAGGAGAGGAATTAGAGGAACCCTTACTTTAAGAGCCGCTTATGAGTGTGAGCTGCTCCCAGAGGAGATGGGCCTTTGATCTGCATTGGTTTGGAGCAACAGCAAAACTGAAGAGACCTCGAGCCCAGGGACAGGATGGGGTAGCTGTGGCTGCCAGATCCTGGTTGGTTGGATCCTGTGGGGCTCTTGGTGCTACCTGTCTCCAGGAGGAAGGGAAGCTGACCCCCTCCACTGCAGGCACATCCCAGGAGAAGGCACACATCACCCCCTGCTCTGGCTGGATGCAGAAGGTTGGGCCAGTGCACATCACCTTTGGTGTCACAGTTGGAAAGAGCCTGGCCAGCCCCACGGCGGCCCCCTGCTTGTCTTTGCCTTCCTAAAAGTGCCGAGAGGGTGAAAATCTTTATGGGATTAGTCCTGTCATGTCAAACTGCTGATGTGATGTGGGTCTGGGCAGTTAGTTCAGCCATCACCACACGGAGGAGAGGAGAGAGAAAAAGGAGGGAATAGAAGATGTTGAACATTTATGGCTCATGCCCATAAAGGGAAGAGATACTCAGGGAAGGGTGACAGTTTGTGGTGCTAATTGCATTATCTAATAGCTGTTAATTAGCTCCTGAATCATGGCACCAGTTTAGAGCTAGTGAAGGATTGTTCTGGTTGACAGATTCACACCCCTCAGAGTGTGAAAACAGAGTTCCTGTTAACTGTGTATTGTAGAAATACAATACACAGGAGAGGACCAAGCTGGAGGCCCTGTGCCTGGCAGGGGGAGGGTTGTTGTCAGGCTCCTTCCGTGCCTCTGCATAGGGAATGAGGAAAACAATAAACAACTGGAAAAACAGAAAGGAGATGAGAGATGAGGGTCCAAATGTCGTGTTAAAATGGCAGGGCTCACCCTGCCCTCCTGGTTCCAGCTGGTGGCTGTGCTTTCACTCCTCTGGCACATCAAGGTTTGATGGACCCCTGAAGTCCTTATCCTGCTCCAAGGGAGATCTGAGCCATCATGGCACAGGAATAGTTTCTTGTCAGTAGCATATGGGGTGCTTCTAGGCATTTTATTTTTCCACTGAATAATTTATTCCTCTTTCTTCCTCTGCTATTCAACTGGTTCTCATGAGGTAAAGCAAATTCCTCCATCCCTACATGTTGAGAGTCTCTGATAGCTTTTCCTGGAGCCACTGGAAAAGCAGTGAGCAGAGTGCCACAGGAGTGGCCAGCTTTTGGAGGGAGGTGAGAGGGCCAGAGAACCCCCTGTTCTTGACATGTGTTTGTACATCAGGTTTTGAAAATTCACTGTGTCTGGGGCCAGAAGGGAGTGTTGAAGTTTTGTATCTCACCACCTGCCCCAAGCAAGTCAGGAGCTCCCCTGCCTTCACTGCTGCTTGTAACTATGTGGCTATTGCTGCGTTTCAGAGTAAAACAGGCACTGCATCCAAGGTGGCATGCACTTGGTTGTGAGAAGCACTTGCAGGTCAGAGGCTTACGAGCTGCTCATATAGGTAGTGCCCAGCCCATCAGGCTCACCAGCATCCTACAGCTGACAGAGCTGCAACCCCTGCCCAAACTGGCCCCCCGGTCTTGTCTGTATCCTTAATATGCCCTGTGTCATACACAGCTTGTAAGAGGCCACGCTAGCATTACCAGACAAGAAGCGAGCTGGTGAAAAAGTGTTTTTAAGAAAGTGATTGAAAGACACTCCTATAAATAGCACACCAGCACACTGGTCACTCTGACAATTAATTAACCGTCTGTCATCCAATTATTAGGCCAAATAAATAACCTATCAGTGGAATGCTATCAGCAAGTGTGCACGGCAAATGCCATGCAAGCCAAAGTCCAGCCTTACCCGGCAGTGCCCAGCCTGCAGCTCCCTGGCACCAGCAGCTCTCCCAGCAGGTCCCACGCCTGCGCTGGCTCCGATGGGTAACATCATGGAGGGAGAAGGCTCACCATGGCGGCATCCCACAGTGGGGCAGAGGGAGACACAGTGCCCTCTCTCCGAGTGCCCTCTTGACTGCCCCAGGGCTGCAGCTCCCAGCCGGTGGCAGACCTCAGCCCATGCTGCTGAGCCAGGAAGGTGCTGGGTTTCCAGCTGAACCTGGGCTGGAGCCACACTTCCCCCCTCCCATCCACTGCATTAATGCTCTCTGCCTCAGAGAGATGCTCACGTTCTTTTATATGCCTGGGCTGAATCTTTAACAGAACCCAGCTGTTTCAAGGCAGTGCAACAGAAATAACCCTGCTGCAGCTACAGGTCCCGCTGCCGGGAAGGGCTTTGGGATCAGCCAGCAGAGGGGAAGGAGGGAGAGAGGGAGGATTACAGCAACAAGTGACTACTTGGATTAGCTGGGCTCTCCCCAGGGAGAGGTTAGTGGCTGGGATCAGATGCCTGTAGGAGAGACAGTGGTGGAGGAGAGACTGGGGATTAGAGGTCCAGGAGTTGCAAGCTCCCAAGTCTGTTTGCTTAGAAAAGCGGTTCCCACTGCCCCAGGGACAGGCTTTGCCTGAGGAAACCAAGGGGGAAGGACTCAGCCCCTCTTTGGGGAAGCCCCCTCACCCTGCTACTGCCCCACACAGCCATGGTTGCCCACACCAAGTCCCCACCACCCACATGGGGAATCAGCCCCTTCAGCCCCATCCCAGGAGCCAGTGCTGGTGCTGAATAAGGCAGGGGTTGGCCCCTATGCAGAGGCCTGGAGCACCCTGTACTCGCCCTCTTTGTCCTCACAGGGTCCCCATAAGCCATAGGGTGGGGATGCAGCTCAAACAGTCAGGGATGCAGTGTTGCTCTGGCAGAGCATCGGTGTCAGTAGGGCAGGGACAACATGTTTCTTTATAACTCTTCCCAGAGCTGAGGTACCATAGGGCACCTCATCTGAAATTTTAAACACCTGACAATGGAAATGAGAGCCCCCTACTCCATGGAGTAGGGTGAGGTTCTGTGGGGCTTTGACAGGATGAATGAACCAGCTGAGCAATGGGTGAGAGAAAAGAGATCTGATGCCCTAAGCCAAGCACAGAAAATTGGGCAAGGGCAAGGACCCTACTGGATGGATGTGTATGTGAGAGAGGAGAGCTCTAGTCCTGGGGACAGATAGCATGTGGGAATCTTTGAGGTGCTAATGAAAAAGGAATCAATATATGAGACCTCACTTGGCCACAAGACCTGCTAGATGGTTTGGAGTTGGAGGTGATGCCTGAGTGAAGGTACAGACTGAGGGAGAGGAGCTACAGCAGAAGGTGGTCAGGAAAGACTACAGCATGGAGAGTCAGAACGGGAAGTGTGGGGGCCAGGGGAGGAGGGCAGGTAGGAAATCCCCATCCATAGTGACAACAGAGGAGGGGAGGGATGGAGACGAAGGAAGTGGGAATAGTTTCAGACTGCCAGGGAAGGATTACATCTCTCCCCTGCAGAAAAGCCCTAAGAAAACCTGAGAAGGAGAGACCTTACACAGAGATATTGCCTGCAAACCTCTCACTGATGCCTTCCCCTGAGGCTCCTACCACCTCCTGGCTCAGCAGAGTTGTGCTGGGCTGGAAACCTTTGTGGGCTGCAGCTCTGGCTCAGTCTGGCTCTGCCTAGGAGTCACCTCTCTCATGGCAGGATGGTGGTCTCCGCCCTGTCATGGCCCCACACTAACGCTGCAGGCAGCACTTCTCAGCACTGGGCTGGGGTTTTAGCCATCTCATTGCCTCTGACTGCACATGGTAACAGAGAGCTTCATAAGTTGAGCATCACTTGTTGGGTGATCTGTGCTCTGCGAGCAGGGTAGAGACCACTGTGCTAAACGCTGCTTCTAAGTGCTGCAGAAAGATAGGCCCAAGGCCAGGCAACTCATGCCTGTTGTCAGACAAAGGCCGGTGCCAGAAGAGTTTCCTTGCTCTCCCCTCCTCTCTGCACACATGCATGCACTTTTTTGGCTTTAATTGGGACTGCACATGATGTAACTGCCAGCAGAGCAAGGATCTAAACTACCCTAGAGGCACTAGAGACGCTCCTTTCCATCTCAGTCATGCGAAGATCCCTCAAGGATCTTTATCCCTCCTCGGCAGAGCTAGCCTGACGCACTGCCTGGGACTTGGGAGCAAACATCAACATCGGGAGGGTCTGCAAGCGAGGGGGCAGCGAAGCCCGGCGCCATGCATGCCTCCAGAGAGCTGCCCTGTGACCTGGAGCGGATGTGAGGGCCCGGGACATCGTGTTTGCAGAGTGATGTTTTCAGACCTCAGCGTTGCACAACTGAAGCTCTGAGTTTCCCATAGACAAGTCAATTTAATTCTGCTTAAGGAACCTAAAGACATTAACCCATTAACTGGCCAACACAAACCAGCTTTGCCATGAACCTTAAATCTGCTGATGACATTTTGCCTCCAGACACTTCCAGCTGAGGTACCTGTGCCAGTCTCCAGCTACCTCCTCCGCCAAGGTGCAAGGTGGTATAAAATACATTAGATTTAATAGCAGATGTGGTACCAGAGGGGCTGCTTCTCTGCCTTGCTTTCTTGGTTAGAGGTGCACAGCCAGCCTTGACAGCTCAGTAACGTGGTGATAGCTCTGGACAAGCCTGCTGCGCATGAGGAGCTCCATGGTTTACACTGAGTCCTACCTTTAAAGGACAAATTTCCCAGCTGCTGCCCTTCTTTCATCAGCTGACCTGGGATGAAACTCCTCTTCGAGGCTCTTGAATAAAAGTAAACAGAGTTGTGGTTCCCCTTGTCCCTCTCCAGCTCTCTCTGAGTCATGGAAACAGCGCCTGGGGTGGGAGAGGTTCCTCTGCAGCTGCACATCTCAGCCTGCCTAACACTGGTGCAGGGGGGTGGGAAGGGAACAGACACTCGGGGATCTTTGCTGCTGCCTCGTGCACCAAGTGGGACTGGAGCTAACACTGCACAGGACATAAAGAAGTGATGGGAACAGGATCACAGTAAGGCAGAAGGGCCGGTGTCGCTCCCACAGCTCTGATTTGCAGGACCTCCAGCAATAATTTCGGGGATTGCCAGGGGGACAAGACTCTCTGTCTACAGCCATTGCATTTGCAGGCTTGGACAGGCTGGTGATGTCAATTTTCTCCGCAAACTTACATCATGCAAGGTACAAAGTGAGCCTTTGTTGGAGTTCCTCCTCTGTGCAGTGCAGCCTCAGGGCTAAAGGCATCTCTGGAGGGTCCCGGGAGCAGCCCTGGAGCAAAGGTGTGAGCAGCTGTGCCCAGCACGCAAGGGGTCAGGCTGGGGAGCATCTCCAGCAGTGCCTCATTTGCTCATGCTCACTGTGCCAGGGGACTCGGGGTCTGAACGCAGGTCAAATGATTGTCCTAGCACAGAGCCAAGTCCCAAGAGGACCAGTGCATTGATCCGCAGGCAAGGTGGGATGGCTGCCAACACACACAGACAGAGAGAGGGTTTCCAGGTGTCTCTAGCAAGGGAGACAGAGACTGGTCGGGTGTCTGCTCCTAAAACCCTGCTTCTAAGCATCAAGGGGGAGATCTGTAGATGAGACACCTTGCCCTGTGCTCCTGCACCAGCAAGATTCTAAAGTGGGGCAGCCTGCCCAGGGAACACTCGCCACAGATTCATTTCTCCAGGAAGTGCCTAACTCCTCCTTGAAGCTTCAGCAACTGAATTTGTCCGAATACAGGCCAAGGGTTCACCTCAGTACATTCAAAGGTCTGGATTCAGCAAGACTTTGCTGTGCCTAGAGGGTTAAAGGGGTGTTGTGGTGGGTAGTGCTCCCAGGGACAGTTAAGGTTGGCACACTCTTCCACTTGGCTATGAGCTAGATAATAGCCATCCATTAAGACCCTCACTGCCTGGCCTGCTGGGGCCCTGGGCAGTAAAACACGAGTCTTCCTAGAAACTGGTGTCTGTTTTCTGACTGGTCACCTGAATCCCTCAGATGAAGGATGGATTTGGCATGGCTCCAGTCACCATCTTGAAGAGGCTTCAACATTGCCTGAGTGTGGAGCCCCACCTCACCACTGACATCTGGCACATTTGTGGTGGGTGCTGGTGCTTGGGCAGGCTAAGGAGCAGGCAGCAGGGGATGCTGGGATAGGGTTGAAGAGTGGAGAGGAAGTAGATGGGAATGATCAGGTCCAATACTTCCACTTCTTTGCTGCGCCAGGCCCTACACTGTCGTGTCTCCCTGAAACACATCCTTTAAATATGCACTTTTAGAGCAGCCCAGAATGGATGCTGAAATGTAAAGCAAACCTCCTCTCTTGGCTTACTGGAGAGCAACAAGGGCGTAGACCTGTGTCAGACTGAGTGGCAATTGGCTCAAGGACAATGCCCGCCTCTTCAGAAGATGCCTGTCAAAGCCCTGATTTAGCGTGCCAAGGAGAAGGGGTCAGCTTGCATACATGAAACTCTTGTTGTGTATCCATGATGCGGAAAGAGGAGCTGTGTTTGTGCAGAAAGCAGCAACCCCTTGAATACAGCCTCCATTTCCCTCTCCTCTCACTATTGCTCTCCCCGCTGCCTTTGCAGAGCTCTGCTTGCAGAGCTGTGTCTGCCACCTCAGCCGTGCACTCACCAAACCAACTCTGTGGATGCTGCTGGCCAGGTCTCAGCAGGGCAGGCAGACAAGGGCTCCACGCAAAGGTGTGCTAGGGACTGTTCTGCATCAGCCACTCCTCCTGGTCTCACTATTTTTCTGCCCTGTTTTTGTCTTTTTTCTTTCTTTTTTTTCCTTTTTTTTTTTTTTTTTCCCCTAGGGAGATGTTTGTCATTTTTATTTAAAAAAGCAAAGAAACAAAACCCCAGCCATGACAAAACCTGACATCAACAAGATGCTCGTGGGGACAGTTAAAAGAGAAAAACCATGCTCCTTCTGCAAACTCAGAGTAATTGGATCACAGGATTAATTAATCATTTCAGTTCATTTCTCTTCTATGAAAGAAAACAGACTGACCCACTGAGACAGGTATGCCCCTCGTGTGAATAAACAAATCACTTTTACTGGTAGCCCTCCCCCTCCTTCTCCAGCCAGCTTTCCTCTGTACCCACTCACCAGGTTACTCCTGGGGCTGCCGCTACTCTGTCCAGCAGATCTGGAAACTTGCTGCTGGCTCTGAGCAAGGGCACATTGGCTTGGGTCCCACAGGAATTGGGGGCTACTGCACACACCTGCTCCCATCCCCACCTTCCCCATCCAGGGCTCTGACCACTGGCTACAAATCCAGCTGAAGGGTGAACCAGGAATAGGTCGCTGATTCTTAGGATCTCCACTGGATGCCCTGTTCTTTGGTGGGATGCCTCATGGGGGCCTAGTCCAGGCTGGAGCAGCAGCAGGTGCTCAGATCACAGAAGTCAGGGTGTTAGGAAACAGGAGGTGATGCCCAGCAGTAGTGACAGCAAAAAGCATCTTGCTGTCACCTGTGATTTCAACGTGAGCATTGTCACTGGTGATGTTTTACCAAAAGCCTGGCTCTAAGATCCTGATATTTGAGTATTTTGATAGGTACTGTCAGCATCAACAAGCCACCCAACTGCATTGGTACTAACCCTTCCAACCCCTCCGCTCATTCTGCAAGTTGTGACAGGAGAAGCCAGGCCGCTCTTGGAGGTCACTCGAGGCACTTGTGACAAAACATGGAGCCTCCAAATGCCCAGCTGGTCTCAACTGCCGCAGGGCACAAGGGAACTCTGCTCCTCCTTGCCATAGAAGTATCTATGGCAAGAACTGTTTTCTGATTTGAAGCTAATGTCATTATTTTGGGAAGAAAGAAGGGTGTGGCTGCCTGACCTATGTCCATGATGGACCAATGGAGAACAGAGTACCGCTCTGTCATTACCAGCAGGGAGGGTGCAGCAGGGCCAGAAAGGGCTAAAGGGAAGATAGGATCCACACTGGGTGAGAGAAGGGGCAAGATCTGCCCTGTTTGCAATGCCCAACCTGGCAAAGGGCTCTGTGGAGAGAGGGAAAACTTCTGCCTAGTCATGTCCTGGGAGGTGGCCACCACGGTCAGAGAGGTTTGTCCAGCATGGGGACAAAGTATCCAAAACATATGAGATTGTGTCCCTACTGCTCTTGTTGGAATAGTGAAGGAAGCAAAGAAAGCGTTCAGGTAGTTTCTCACCCAGAATATCTCCTTCCCAGAGAAGGTACCAGGGGGGCAAATAACCCCCCTCCTGGGTTTCCTGCTGGGGGGGTGACTGCCCCGGGCGCTGCAGGCTGCTCATATACTCGACTCAGGGTGCCGACAGGGCCGTTTTCTCGGTGACAAGAGGGACCTGAGGTTCCAACGACGACGCATCCCGGGAACGGTGTTGGTTTGGATGGGAGCAGGGAAGGGGGTGCCAGACATCGCGCCGGTGCCCTGTCAGGACCGCACGGCTCTACCCATCCCGGGGCAGCGAACCAATGTGGGGGTCCCGATCCACGGGGCAGCCCGGGGTTCCCGGAGGGACGCAGAGGGGTGGGAAAGTTGGCAGAGAGACACCTGTCCCCATTCCTAGGGCGACCAGGTGCCATATCCCCCCGGGATGCGCACCTCCCTCCCCATGCACCCTAAAGCCATGCTGACACCCCCGGCAGGGACTATCCGGGGGATGCCCTGCGCCCGCCCCGCGCACACGGAGCCCCCGAGCAGCGACTCACCGGGCAGCCCAGCCCAGGGCGCGCCGCCGCCCGCCGCCGAGCGGTTCTCAGCGGCCATGGTGCCGCGCCGAGCACGCTGCCGCGCCGCCGGGGGCTCCGGCTGGCATGGCCCGGCCAGCTCCCGGCTCCCTGCTCCCGGCTCCCGGTCCCGGCGGCGCCGCGCGCGGCGGAGGGGCGGGGAGAGGGGAGGGCCCGGCGCTGCCGGCTCGTCCCCGTCTCCCTCCCCCCGCCCCCGCCCGCCCCCTCTCCCAGATGTGTCGCCCCCAAATGTGCCGCCCCCAGATGTGCGCCCCCTTCGCCCACTCGCAGACCCACCGGGGCTGGGGAGGGGCGGGGGGGGGCATCGCGATGTCAAGATCCGCGGCCAGTCCCCACGGCGTCGTTCCCCCCGTCCCAGATGGGGCCTCCCGTCCCCGCCGGCCAGATGTTGTGCGGGAGCGCTCCTGCAGCACCGCGGACAGCGCTCCTCGGACCGCCCGCTCCCGGCGCCGGGCTCTGGCCCCTGCTGCTCCCCGGCACACACCAGCGGGGATGAGCCCCGCTCCGCTGCAGCCGGCAGCGCCGGGAGAACCGGCGTCCAACGGCGGGAGAGAGCGAGGGGTCAGGAGGAACGGAGAGGCGCCCGGCACAGCCCGGGAAAAGGGAGTCCTGAGGAGCTGCCCGGTACTCAAAATACAGCGCCGGCACACACGTCTGCGAACTCGAGAGGCTCGGTGAACTCTGCCGGGCTGTCACTAATGCTCGGGATTGGGGTGTTCACTCAGAACAAAAACCTCATCATGCGGTTCCACAAACTGTCCAGCAGGTTCGGCTTTCTACTTTCCTCGTAGTAATGAGAAAGTGTCAAAGAAGAAACAAAGGAAAAAGAAAAAAAAATCTGTCTTCCCTTCCCTGTACACCTTTCCCCTTCCCTCTGCTTATACCTAGAGCAACTCTCTCACCCACCCTCTGCCTCTCACTTGTACTGTCTCACAGATACACACGGGTATCACTTTCCCGTCTGCTCCGCTCTCACACATACATGCGTAAATACACATAAACAAATAAACGCCCCACTTTATCCCTCCTTTGAAGCGATTACAGTCTCAGATGACTTCCTACCATTCACTCCTTCAATTCCTCACCCTCTTCTCTTCCCTCTCTTGCTCTGGGAGGGAGCACTTAACTAATGTGCAGTGTTTGATGTCAATTTCTCATTTAAAGTGTTAGCCAGATGTTCCCAGTTCGCAGATTGGATCTCTCTCTTCCCTACATCCTGCAAACTGATATCTTCTCCCTCAAGATGAAGACACATTTCTGAATTCCAGCAGAGAGAACATGGTTAAGATAATTCAGATAAATTGTCTCTGATGACATATCTCCAACTCCAGGTGCTTCTCGGCATCCTTGAAAATATTAAAGCCTTTTGGCCCTTGGATCTGCTGCTGCCTTTGCACACCAAGAGGCCCCTGCCAGAGCAGTGAGGCAGATACACCACCTTTACTTTGGTCACCCGAGGTCACATTCTGGCATTTCTTTAGTGAATTCAGTCAGCTGGTATTCATTTTCTTTCCTGCCTTCTTGGAAGAGCAAGAAGACAAAGCTTTCCCCGTGTCAGCTGGTGTGGAACCATGCAATTGTACTGAGTGCAATGAGGCTTTGCTGACTTTTTTCAGCTTAACATCTGCCCACACATTTTTTGCAGTCACTGAGCAAAACCTGTCAAAGACTCCAGCCAGTTAATTTGAGTCTCTTGCCTTGCCCCAAAGCCCTGACCTCAAATAAATACCACCCTCTTCTCCTCCTTCTTTCCCCCTAAAAAAAGTTAATGTGAATAAACCTTTGTCTGGGTGAACCCATCAGACTGAGGAAATATCTGCTTCTAAGACAATTTGATCGCACTGGAGTTGCGTTATTTGATTGGACTCTTGTTTCAAACTACAACTCCCCATAGACAAAAGACTGTAAAAAACAGTGAGAAGTCTTCTTCCAAAGCTGATCAGTCACAGAGATAAAAATGTATAACCAAATTGGATATAAAACTTTTCAACTTCTAACTCTTAGACCAACTTTATGCACTCATTAGGCAAAAGTAGAGTTTCTGAAAGCCCAAACTTCCCATACATATTCCAATTAAAGACAGCACTTGCTTCTCTTGGTTTGACATATTCACACATTCCCTGCCTATGGGCTGCCAGCAAGTTTCACCAGCCCCTCTTGTCACTGAAGTGACATCATCTTCCTTCTTAGGCCGTGTTGGCACTGGTCACTAAAAACAGTAAATCCACTTCAGAATCTGACCCCAGCTCCAAATACATTGTGACAGGCTGTGAGGTGGATTTCTCCATGTAAGAAGCCAAAGGCTAACCTGACTTCATGCTCAATGGCCCAAGCAAATTAAGGGCCTCCCTTACTCTCTTTTGGGATTAAGACCTGTGACAGTCTGAGACTCCTGCCGTCCTTCCTGACTGACACAGTTTGGTCTGGGGGAGTAAAACCCAGCACCCGTCATCTTGTAGAGACCTGGGATACTCCTGGAGCTGGCCATTTTCCCCGTAACTGCACATCTCTCAATTTTTTTTCATCACTGTATTTCCAGCCTCTATTTTTGGATGGCTTCTTTGTCTTTTTTTTTAGACATGTTGTGCTGTGCCTGATGTCTAATCAGCAATTGTTACTTTTCCATTATCAGCTGGCAATGCTTCATCATGCTCCCCCATATCAAAAATTACCCTTGCACCAAAACACATCAAACACCTAGAAACAGACAGAGCCACTCCTCTCACCTCTGTCTCTGAAGTGGGAGATGCAGAGGCCACTGGCAAGTGACCATATTAATGCTCCACCTTGGCTTGCAACAGTTCCCATCCATAGCCATCCTGAGGCAGTGGTTACTCCACTGAGCTGCTGCGCAGGAGATGGATATGTTTGAAGAGCAGGAAAGGCAGTTATGGATCTTTTACTCTGGCTTCTCTCACAAGCTCAGGAACATCCACCCATTTTCCCTGATGGATTCCCAGTAGCCATACTCACACATACAGCAGCCTCAGCAGCAGCCAGCACCGGCTCCAGGTACACCAGCTAATGCCAGGCTGTGGCTGCTGGGGGACTTAGGTGATTTACCCCTGGTCCTGCAACCCAATGCTCATGGCAGGGACTCTGCAGGTAAAGAAGCAGTTATCATCCATCCCTGCAGCAGATGGGGCATGTAATTTTTCATACACGTGCCTATGGCACTGGATGCTGCCGGCGACAAGCCTGCTCACCATCAGTTTTGGCCAGGCTACCCCCTCCCTCCACCAGTCCTCCCCTAGGCTTACAGTCCCTGCCAGTCTTCAGCAAAAACATCCAGCCCAAGTCTGTCCTACTATCCTGCTCAAAGAGAGGTGCACTCCTGTATATGCTTGCTTGCTCCCTCTCCTTTCTTTCTGTCCTTCTTCAAGGCACTGAGGTTTTCTTTCTACCTCACACACCCTTTCATGCTCCACTTCCCTCCCTTTGCCCTCAGGTGGATCCAGATTGCCTCTCCCAGCACAATGCAGGCAGCCAGTCCTCCTCCCTCCGACAGACTTACTCCCACAAACTTGCTGAACCCATCTACATGGTTTTAATATTCATAAAAGTCAACCCTAGTCTAAAGAAAATGTGGTTGATGATGAAAGTATTTACATTGCAAATCACTTTTAATAGTCCTCTAGTAGTCAGCCTGGTGATAAACGCCAATCTATCTATCAGCTCAAAAACAAAATAAACCCAACTCAGAAGGGGAGAGTCAGAGAGAGAAAAAGCAGCTGATAGTGAGAAAGGCTCAGCCCTTTGGAGCACCACTCTGCTGAGGGAAATGGGTGCGAAGGCTTCACTGAGAAGCTGGTGATGATACTGAAGCGTCACAGAGGGAGCAGGAGCAGCCACTCTGCCTGCTCTTGGCCAAGCAAGGAGACACCGGGTAGAGGATGAGCCCCTGGGCATGCAGTCTCTTCTCTCACTGGCATGGAGCTGGCATTGCCTGGCTGGACAGAGCTGTTTAAATGCCAGGGCAGTAACTCAGCCTCCCTGCCTGTGTCCAGGGCTGCAGGTGACTGGGCAATGCCACCTGGGGGTGGGCTCTTGCCCTGTGTGCACTGGTGGGTGAAACACAGCCCAAGGGGGACATGGATCATTGCCCTGGGCCAGCATCATTCCTGTGGGAGATGGGAGAGAGGGCAGCACCTGGTGTCATGTGCCTCTCTCCTAATAGTTTGCCTAAGGGCACAGGAGGGCACATTTGTAAAGGGGCTTGGGACAGCCCAAAAAGTCTAAAATAAGTATTGTCCTCAGGCCACATTTGCCTGGAGCCTCCCACAGCTATTCTCCCAGTTGAGGAGGCACAGGATGTCGTGTGCACAAGTCCTCTTCCCCATCAAGCACTGTCTTCAGGGAAACAGCCTTTCCCCCTCATTCCAGCTGTCTCCAGGGCAGCATAAGGCACATATGGCCCCACAAGTGTCCTGGACATGAGCTCTGCAGGAGGGCAGTCACTCGTGGGTTCGAGGCGAGCCAGATCCCAAACGAGGCTGGGACAAAATCTCACTGCAGGGAGCAATCAATACTGTGGGGGAGCAGGGCAGGAGGATTTGCAGGCTTAAGGAGGAGCGGGGCTGCTGCAGCCTTCCTGAGAGATGAGGTGACTGAAGGCACCCAGCCATGCTCTGCTGCCTCAGCCAGGCCCCCAGGAGTCATCCACAGCCACATCTTCCTATGCTTCATGTCATGCCTTAACTGGAGACAGAGGAACAAAATACCAATGCTGAACTCGCATTAGGCACATCACTTAGTGATCAGCTGCTTCCCAGCCTCCCGGGCTGCTTGCAGAGACAGGGTAATGAACAATTCTTTCATTATTTGGAAAATGTCATTTTTAGCACCAGTGAAGGATGCCAGAGCCACAGCCCCAGGGAGTGGGTGACTACGTTTAGCCATGCAGCAGGTGTGGCCCCAGTGGCTGGGGTGATGGTGGCACAAGTAGCTCCCACTTGCCCTGGGGTCCCTGGCAGGGCACAGCCAGGAAAGCAGGGTATAGCCACCTTGGCCCTTGTAGGGAAGCCAGGTAAGCATGAAAAATAGTTGTAACTAATATAGAAAGCCATTCTCTCACCTCTGACTGGTCCACAACTGTGAAAGTCACAACAGTCCATGTGCCCGTGAGCATCCTTGAAATACCAGTGGGAGCACCAGACACTTGTGCTCTCAGCCTGACCCCAAATATCAGTGACTTAAATCAAGCGAGGGGGTATGGCAGGAAAAACAGACTTATGTCACCTGATGCTAGCCCTTGGAAAGCTGGCTGTTGGGCACTGCCAATTGCTCAAGCTCATCAAAGCAGGGGGGCAGGCACAGCCCATGCCCGCTGCGGCACCTCTGGAGAGAGTTAAACACAACAGCCTGCACCCAGCCTGGTGCATTGCGATCTCTTCAGTCAATAATCATCTGCTTTTTGTGTTTTAAAAGATTGCTGTTGCTATTTTAAGGTTGCGCTCAGTTTTGTCACATTTGCCATATAAGCACGACTTCAAATACTTCAATATAATTGTTTTGTTGCAGTCCCCACTCTTGCAACTCTTATTTGCTTTCTCAATAATGGAAGGGGAAAGTGTTTCTGAATCACTTACATCTATTATCCAAAAAAAAAGAGGAAAAAAAAGGGGAAAAAATGAGGAAAAAAGGAAAAAAGAGTGGGAATGTAAGCTTGCACTGTTCCCCTGCCATTTCCCACGCAACACAGAAGACAGCACATCTCCCTCGTAACCACTGTGCCCGTGGGCTGGGTCTGGCCTACAGAGCCAGGCAGTGTGCAGGGAACCCCATGCCTGCCTGCAGTTGCCTGCTGCTGGCAGCCAGCTGTGTGCTCCCCAGGACCCTCTTCAAGGCACTGTCCCACACAGCTTGCTGCCTGGCCATAAGGGAAAGAGCAACCAGAGGATCAAGCCCCTTGAAAAGATTAGTCTAATTGGTTAATTTTCTAATTCATCACTTCATTAATTCATGAATTCACTAACCCACGTGCTTACTCACACAGCAGTTTCCTCCCTGGCAGTTGAGAGTGCTCAGCTTTCCTCCCTGGCATGTCACAGGGTCCCCAGTGACCAGTGCAAGAGCCCAGCTGCTGCTGCTTCCCCTCCAAAGACTTTTGGGCTCAGCTGCCCTGTTGACACCTTCCAGCTCAGGAGATTGGTCCATACCATTTCTCTAAGCTGGTGGTTTCTGCAGAAGGTGCCAGTGACTGTTGCAGAGCAGCGAGAGGATGGCCACAGGAGACACTGATCCCTAGACTATGGGTGTTGGATCCTCTGACCTTAGCAAGCCTCCATGGAGCTGAGACCACCTTTGGTACATGTAGCCACTCACTTGAGAAGAAACTCATCCCAAATGAGGAGACAAGCCCCAGCCCCACACAAGCTGAACCATGCAGCCCCTCTGCCCCGTGGCTTGCCAGCCTCCCTGCACTGGGGCAGCGAAGCAAGTTCCAGTCTCTCTGGGGGTTTCCCTGCAGCCCCCCGGGCTTCTCCACTGCAGGGGCAGAGAGACAGCAGCCCTGCAGCGCAATCACTCTGCCATCAGATTTAATTCACTGAGCAGCTTGCCGGAGCCTGCCTTCTAATACACATGCAGTCTAATAAATATCTGCTTTAAATGCACTCCCTGCTTTAAAAAAGTGCATTTCCCTGGTTTTGAGGTAATTGTTGGCACTGCTGGGGGATAAAGAGCTCTATGTGTGTGTGTCTCACTCCAGGCAACTCAGCTTAGATCCCCATTTGGACTTATGCTCCCCACAGACATATTTACCTTATAAAGTCCCCACCAATGTTAGTGCTACCTACAGTGTCTTTCATAGGGAAGGAAACCAGGATGAACACAGCAAGTGTGCAAAATCTATAGCAGGTAAAAATCAGTCAGCAATTGCTGCATCAAGAAAGCATTTAACACAGCCAGAACAAAGCAGATCCTTCCCTTCCCAAGAAAGATGCTGCCCCTGCCCTGCACCTCCCTGCACCTGGCAGGGACCTGGCCCTGTCTCGGGGCTGCCTCAGAGCAGTGACAACGCTGACAGTTATTTGCCTTCATCCCATGGGCATCAAGTGTGCTATTGAGCAGCTCCCCAGCATTCACACCTCCTGCAAGTGAGGCTGCCCCTCCTCTCACTCTAGTTTCCCAGTCTCTGCCTACTGAATTTTACCCTGGGAAGAAGAGGCCAGCATGGGCTGGTGATGGGTACTGAGCTTCTGCTCACTGCAGGGATGAAGCCACTGGGGTCTTCCACTCCTCCCAGGGTCTGTACACCCCACCCAGCCCCAGCACTCACCAAGGAGACCCCACCACCCCAAGTCAAGCCAAAAACCTGGCTGAAGTCTTTTGTTATGGCAAGAGGCCATTTCTCAAGGCAGAGCCAGGGATGGAGGAGACTCGAGAATGCAGGATGCAAGAGCTCTGTTCTCTGATGGCTAATAGCCCTGTATTAAATTACAGGCCTGGGTTCAGTTGTGGTTGTTTTGGTTTGTTTTTTTTTTTTTGCAAGCTGTCTGTTTAGATTTATCAGCATAATTCCTGATACTGCCTTGTCGGACATCATTACGATAATCTCACTACTGTGTCTGCCAGGGAATTGGGAGGAGAGCAGGAGGCTGCTGCAGAACAGGAGGGCAGCAGGGTCCAGGTGACCTGTAAGGCACAGCCTTGGGACCACTCACCCCAGAGCTGGAGACTCTGGGGAGGATGAAGGCAGGAGGTCACGAGCCCGCACAATGGGACTCAAAAGTCTAAACGAGCCAGTGCACACCAAAGGAGAAGGGATTCAGTCTCCAGCCAGGCAGGTCCCCATCCCTCCCATGATTTCACTGAGAGGAAGAGAAGCCTCAGGAGAAGGGGAGAGGGCACACAGAAAAACCTGAAGGATCTGGGGAAGTTGGAAATGAGCAGCCTCTGTTTTGGCATTGATCCCTTCCTTTAATTCCCAGTAATTGCATAATTTGATTAAATAACGTTTTTCAGGGCAGAGAGTGCAAGAGGAAGAGGGCAGGAGGCTGCCAGCTTAGCTCTGTCTATCGACCCTTCCATGCTGCAGTCCCTCTCCCCTCCATGGACGCCCCCTTGCACACGCACACACGTGTGCACACACAGCCCTCATCCTCCTCTCTGCAGCCAAGCCTGCTGCTGCTCCACCCTGGCACAGGCCCTAGGCCAGCCCCTAGAGAGTGATTTGGCTGGCAACCCTGGCTGGGCAGGAGGCAAAATGCTTCTTCCTGGGGACCTGGTGCTGAGACCCTCTCTTGTGGCAGAGCTCCAGTGCAGTGCTGCAGTTTCTCTTCCCAGCAGCTAGAGCGTGGTCTGGCTGAAGAGCTGTCTGGGATGGGGATCATGGAGCTTTGGGATTTTTTTGAGCATGGCATAGAGCAAAGGTGCCTGTGGGAGCCCATTAACCCACATGGAGCATTCCCCTCCCCACCAGGCAGGGGCTGAGGGAGCCACGGGTGGGAGGCGGGTAATCACATCAGCAAAATAAATAAAAATCTCAGCCCAGCCTGCTGTTTTTATTAATGAAAATGAGCCTGTGATGGGAGTTAATTTCCAGCCCCTGGGTAATTCAGCTGGAGGATGGAGCTGCAGGGATGAGTCTAGGCAGCCAGGCAAAGTCAGAGCCCAGCCAGATGCAGTCAGAGACCACAAGCCCCTTCCAAAAGGGGAGTGGGTACATGGCCTTTAAACCTGGAATGTGAAGAGAGGAGCTGCCAACACCTCCAGAGAGCAAGTGCTTCCAACTGCCTCGCTGGAGATGGAGTGTTACCAGCCACTGTCGCTCAGGTGGGACCTGGTTGAGGTCACCACAGGAGGGGGGGATCTTCAGACCCCATCTCACAGCACTCCTCTCCCTCCGCTCTTGGTATCTTTTCCAGCTGCTGATCCATGCAGCTACTTGGCTGATCCACCCTTATCCAACACCTCCAGTCTCCCTGCTTGGGTAGTTAATTGCTCACGCTAGTGCTGCTCTCCCCCAGCTCTCACAGTGTGCCAGCATCCCCCAGTACTGATGGGAAGTGGAACGGCAGGCACTCCCATAACACAGCAAAAACCAACTAGGTTCCCCTCTTGCTACTGGAAAATGGGGAAAATCTATATTCATAGATTTTCAGAGCTACCTGACTGAGAGCAACAAATTTTCTTCACAGGGATACTGTGCTCTGATAAGCACTTGGCCACGGGGCAGGAGCACATCAGCCTTATGAGCAATGATGCAGGAGGACCCTTGCAGAACACAGAACCTGTCCAGAGAGCACAGAACACAGCAAAACAGTGCTTAACAAAATCCACTCAAAGAGCTGAAGATGCCAGCAGGGAGGAACAACCCCTTGGGGCTGCAAAGGGTCAGCGCCAAACCTGTGAGGCTGTAAGTCTCAGAGGGCAGCTGGTGAGACAGATCCCGTGCTCCTGCCAGGCTCAAAGGGCTTTTCCAGCTGTTTCCCAAAGGACAGGACCTGTTGCACCTGCAACCATCCCTACAGCAGTAGTTGCCAACCCCTTGGGGAGACCCAACCAGCACCAGCCCACAGGTACCATAGAAAAGCCACCCCTGGTCCCTCCTCAGGCCATGTGCTGGGCCAGCCTCCCCACAGTGGGCTCCAGAGCACAGTCCCTCCATCCATCACCTCCCCAGTGAATTGAAGCAGATGTGTCACTGGCCAAAGCGTTACCACCAGCCCCAAGCTGGGATGCTTCAAATAACTGCACACTGCGATACAAATTGTACTTTGATGAGGTACATTAGGCCATCTGGACAGCCTTGAATCAAGCAGCCTTGATGAAGACAGAGCAAGGGCTGCTCGAGGTGGGAGGAACCTCAGCAGTTTCACGGCTGTTAGCTGTTCCTTAAGCTAGTATTTGTGCAGCCAGAGGGGCTGGGGCTGGCAGCATCAGGGTGGATCCAAGCAGGGTAGGTCTGCCCAAGGGCAGCACTTCAGATGGCCAACCCCTCCCAGCGGTGTGGGCAGGATGTGGGCACTCACAGCCTGCATATGTTCTTGGCCAGACGAGCTCATGAAGCTGCACCACCACGGGGTGTCCCCGGGGATGGATCTGAGTCCTGGCAAGCATCCAGACCACCCCGCTCCCAGCAGTCCCATTAACTGTGTGGGAAGCAGCACTCCTAGGAGGGAAAGCCCATGCTCACTGATGAGCATAAGATAAATAATGCTCCAGAGGGGGAGAAAAAAAAAGCAGGAGATGGTCACTAGAGAAAATCACCTAGGCAGGGGTAAGAGCCAAAGGGCAGGGAAGGAAACAGGGTACAGGAGCCTGGAGAAACCCAGGGGGAAGGAAATGCCCCATCCTGCTGAACCTCACAATGAGGGACTGAGGGGAGCAAGCGCAAGATAAGACAGCTCCAAGGAGGGAGGAGCACATGGGACCTGGATGGGAATTCCACTCACTGGTGGTTTTCTGACTGCTGGTGTCCCCGAGCTGGCTCTTTTGTGGCACCTTGGAGTCCTGGTGGGGTATTAGCCAAGCTATAAACCAAGTTTGATTTCCAAAGTAACTTTTTAGGCAATGAGGTCAATCCCTCTGCAGGACAGGACCCACTGGCGCTGTGGTTCCCTGGGGACCTCAGCTGCCTTGACCTTCTCCTGACTGCCTGTGGCGTGCAGCCCTGCCTCACTGCTGCGACCTACATTCTGCCTCCCCAAACATGCACTAAGGCATTGCACTTAGCTGCATTAAACCCACAGAGTACTGTATAGGGCCAATTTCCAATCAGGTTGTCAGGAAGTATTATGTCAAATGCCTTACAGGAGCCTAAGCATATTATTCTGACACAGCTACCTTTGTCAACCAAATCTGAGATCTCATCAAAAAAACAATGCTGGGTTTAGCCATCCTCAGTGCCTCTGGAGCAAACCCATCTCCAGGGCTTCTGCTGGGTCACTGCACCCCGAGCACCGCCAACCACTCAGCCTGGGGCTGCAGCTCTGTGGGGAGCAGCCCCAGCTCTCCGACCAAGAGCCAGTGGAGCTCACGTGACACTGAAATAAAGTGTTCATGGAGCAAGATCCTTACTCCCACCCTGTGAGTGGCCACAGAATGTGGAGCAGGGTGGGAAAGGCTGGGTGCAGGGCAGCATCTTGTGCTGGGTTACTGCTGCTTTGTGTGCTCAGCTCTCCTCCTCCTCCTTGACTGTGACCCAGGGCCCAAGTGCTCTCTATGCACTAAAAAACCTTGTCCTTTTCAGTGCCACTTGCTCTTGCCAGTCACACTAGGTACCAGAGCCCTAAAGCTGCTGTTCCATGGCTGTGCTCGTCTACCCTTCAGCAATGCAGCAGGACCAGTCCCAGTTCCTCCCTAAATAATTGTTTTAATTAGTTTTAACTTTGAGGTAGGTGACTAGCAGAGGGCTGCTGGCAGGGCTTCTATGGGAACTTCTGCAGTGGGCAAACAGATAAGTGCAACCCTCTGTAGTGCTGTAGTACTTACATGTTTTAATATCGGCCTCCCCAGTGGCTGCCAGTCAGCCTTCATTGGCCCCTCTGAGCCTTTTCTAATTCTGCCTACAGCTGAAGGGGAAGGAGTTTGTGGCACCCACCCAAGCACGGAGTCAGTGGGGTATGGCCCTGCCTAGCAGGAGCAAGCAAACCCAGGGGTAATGACCCTCAGGAAAAGGGCAGAGCCACAGCCACATCACCCTGGAGAGGTTTTACAAGGACCCAGGGGAAGGAGAGAAGCTGGGCTTAGGTACCAACCAGCAAAGTGTGACAAAACCCAGCAAAGGACTATGGCTTTCAGCAGTGCTTGGTCAGCAGCCAGCAATCACCGCTTGCTCATCCCCCCCTCTGAAATTTGCTGTGAAAACAAATAATCTGCAAATTAAAGTTTCCCTGCAACGGGGTGGAGGTGCCCCATGCTGTGCCAGAGGAGGGACTGGAGCCTATCTGCCAGCAGAGCCAACTCCTGATCCTATCAAGATATTACTGTATTATTGAACTGGGGATTGAGGGATAGGCTTTAATAGCTATGATGGTATCAGGGGTCCAGCATTAAATTCCAGGAAGGGCCATGTAGCTGAGCCTAAGAAATAGAAAGGACCAAGCCTAAATTACCACAACATTTCATGTTTTTGCACAGTGTCTGCTGTTTACCCTAGCCTCTGTGAAGCTGGAGCTATGAGCTCAGAGGGTAAGGGTGAAGGGTCAGAGAGCCTCGGGTGTTCCCTGAGCTTATAAAGAACAGGGACTCGAGAGCTCAACTCCACCAGCCAAACTGGAGCAGGGCTGGATGCAAGGACATAAAGAGAAACCTCAGCAGCTGCTAAAATCCTCGTGCCAGTGTGGAGCTCACTGTCTGGCCAACCACAGCTGAAGCAAAGGCTCAGTGGCGTGGCAGAGTCCAGCTGCAGCTCTCCATACAAGCAGTGGTCCGGTTTCAGTAATGGCTCCTCCTGGAGACCTTAGTGTCTGGCTGCCTCTTCCAGTGGCAGCATTTGCTGCACTCATACCTCCTGTTGCTCACACCCACCCTGTCTCACTGAGTTATTGGAGCCACTGCATGAGACCCCCAGTCCCTCCCATGTGGCACCACTGAGCTGGAGAAGCCTGGCCCGTGCGAGTGAGCAAGACTCTGGCACAGAAGATGGATGGATGCTTGGAACAACAGCATATTGATTTTCAGATGAAAGGCAGAGGGGAAGCCTCACAGTGTCCTCCTTGCGACACTGGCTTCTGGCTGGAAGAGATCCGATGCCCAGGGCCATTATGCTGGGGAAGACAACTTGATCCCCGCCAGCTGCTACTGGTGCCACACGCCAGCAACAACTGCTTGAAAGGTAAAACAAAGAGGAGTCAAGGGAGCTCACTGGGAACAGATGAGAGGAGCTTCTGTTTGAGATGCTGTGGGGAAACAATTCCCTGCACTCAGCGGAGTGCACAGAGCAGCTGCACGGGGCTCCTGTGCCGGAGGATGAGGGGAGAGGGGCGCTGGCATTAATTGGCTGCCAGAGAGCAGCAGCTGGAAAGGAAAGGCTGCAGTGCCCCCCAGCCCCCTCACGTGCCAAGGGCCCCCTCCACGCAGAGGTGGCAATGGCATGACATTTATGTGCTGCACATCGAGATCCCAATTAGTGGTGGATGGTTCATATGCTGCACACTTTAATTAATTTGCCTTTTTCTGTTGGAGAATAGCTTCTCTGACAGATTGGGACTGAGCAGAGAGGGCAGCTGCTCTCTCTAGCCAGCAGCCTGAGCAGTTGCTGGAGGAACTGGCTGTGGGCATTGGCTTTGGCATCAGTAATACTGGGAGAGAGAAACTCCCCATGCAGCCAGCTGTGACCTGGTCCCTGCCCCCTGCTTCCTGCCCAGCACAGCACCTGGTGGTCACATAGAGCTGGGGTCCCAGCACCATTCAGGTATAGGGTCACTCCACAGCAGCCACATGTGGGTATAGCATTGGACTTCCAGGGGGAGTCAAATAGACATACTGGAAATGAAGCAATAGACCAGCAAAGGAGTGAGGGCAGAAAACTCAGGACTCATAGGGACAAGTACCACCACTTTGCTGTACCACCCGCCAGGGCTTCAGCAACCCTCTCTGGGATCCCAGGTCTCCCTACAGGCAGTGCTCACCATCTGGCTGGGTCCCAGGCCTAGGGATGCCAGAGCATTCAACAGCTGCAAGCAGTGCCCATGCAGGTGAAGGATTCATACAAAAGTCCCCTTGCAGCACAGCAGCTCCAACCACTACCTCCTCCCACTGCCCCAGGTTTCTGGCACATTCTCTCTTCCTAGCTAACCTAAATAATATTGTATGTTCAGCTGCTCCCCTCCTCTTTCAGCTCATTAGGGCTTTTAGAGAACACTGGCTCCTACTGAACCCGACCAACCCACCATTAATCTCATTCCATGCCAAGAAAGGGCCATTACTTATGACTCTAATTCCCACCTCAAACAGCTTCCGTCTCCAGGACTCTATCCCTCACCCTTGAGGTGTCTAAGTTTCTTTAACAGCCTCTTGTGAGGGACTTTATCAAAAGCCTTTTGAAAGCTAAATAAAATTCTCTGCATCATATTTCTCCTTTCCCCAGGATTTTGTTAGCACATTTAAAGGCTCCTGACAGGCTATGGCTGAGAAAAGCTTTCGGTTTTTAAGATTATTTCCTGCTCCTACGCAGTAAAGCTCTCATTTTGCCTCCTAAATTGGGCCAGCAAGTATGCACAGCTCTGATTTGGTTTCCTCAAGCAGCTCTCGTTGAATTTCCATGTTGCTTCTGGCACAGCATTTGCTTCAGCACTGCGTTGTCACACTGCAGTGAACAGGTAAGCTGCAAGGCTTAGGGAAGGAGCCTTGAGCTTTTGCTGCACTGTCCTGGGCGTGGTCAATCCCACCATCTCCTGTTCTGCACAGGGCTCCAGGCCTCAAGTCATCATGCAGATTCAGGGGTGTTGCTCAAGGGTACAGTCAGATCAGCCCTGACTGAAACAACAGAGGAAGACTGCTGGGCTGGAGCAGGGTAGTCCTGCAGAGAGAGATTTTTGTTCCACAAGAAGCACGGAAGGCATAAGAAATAAATTGCATTAGGGGTGGGGTGTGTGTGAGCCCATTGCATAAGTGGGCTCAAGTTTCTCTCCTTTCCCACACTCTTCCCACCCATCCACCTCCCTCCGTTAGTTCTCAGGTAGGGACAAACTGAGCTTGGCAGATTCTAGGCCTGAAACTCAAAAGAAAAGCAGTGCTCTCTCTATGTAGAAGCCTACCACCTGAGAGCAGCTTTTTGGTTGTGTAGCCACAGCAGATCATCAACAAATCACGCCCAGGGCAGTATCTGAAGATTAAGCCTTCCCGCACCCACCCTGCCCACTGCTCCTGCTTAAGGCCTGTAGGAACACAGGCTGCAGCTGTTACCAGCCTTTGGCCCAGAGCTACAGAGCGAGTTAGGAGAAATTACAAAGCTGCCTGCTCTCATAAGGAAGTCTCTCCTGTAAGTCTTAAATAGAAAACTGCTTTGGAGCTTCAGAGATGTCCTGAGTCAATGCAAAGACAGCAACTGCGGTTTGCTCCTGCTCCCACTAGAGCTCACTGCCTGTTCTGCCACTGTCTCCAATGGGGGCAGGTCTGGACCAAGGAGAAGTCCTCAGCAGAGCAGGCTTCAGGCCCCTGCACAGCAGCACAGCCAGAGCGTCCAGCAACGGTGCACATAAGGCCTTTGAAAGTCTGCCAACACAGAGTGAGATAGCCCTGAAGACATTCCTCCAACCGAGATGGAAATTTTTCTGTAGGTAGCTTGGCTCTGGTTCTGGAAATGGACATCTATGAATGCTCTGCAACCCATCCACCAAGAATGGGCCTCAAGACTCTTACAGGAATCATGCAGGGAGAGGGAAGAAGAGATGTCAGGCTGAGCTGAAGCACTTTTTTTTCCAGAGTCTGCTGTAGTTTGTTTTTAAGCAGAGCAGTAAATAGCTCTGTCTAGACCTGCACTGCCCTGTCTGCCCAAGTTCTCAGCTGAGACGTAGCTCTTCTGGCTCCCAACTGCCAGCACATCCTCAGGCCACTCCACGCTAAGGCAATACAGGGATGTATGAAACCTTCCTTGCCACAAGGGAATTCCATTTTTCAGGCTGCTCCCCTGTCAGATCAGGGATGTGGTTGGCTCAGGGCAGGTTTTAGAGCCTCATTAACACTCTGCAATGAGGCCTGGCAGCAGCTGATTTGATTTAAGGTTCATTTCCAGGCTGTGATTTAAGAGAAGATTTGCTTAATGTTCTCTAACAGACTCTTCTGACTGGGAGCTTGAGTGCTGCCTAATGATAGCCTTATTTATTATAATGTCTTAGCAGCACAGAATCTAGAGGAGCTGGGCAGGAGCACAGCAGCTGCTGGCAGGTGCTCAGACAGCAGTGGAAACATCTCTCACCGGAGAGTGGTAACAGTGGGGTGTGCGTTCCTTTAACCAGAACAGTCAGATACTGCATCCCTTTTCTGCTTCAAGAGGTTAGCAAGACAGACCACTCTCTGCTTGCCCAAGGTAGTGCTGCATCTCTACATACCTTTTCAAGCTGGATAGGTGAAACACTCCTTTCTCCCTACTTGAACCATGGGCATTGGAGAGGTGCCTACTCATCTCCAAACTAGTCAAAAGGTGATTCACAAGCAAGACTCCCAAATGCTCCTCCTTGTTTCCCAGTTTTGGGCTTTCAACTCACAGGCTGAGTCTGTTTTCCTCTTGGGAAATGGTGATCATCATCTGACATTTGTAAGCTAGCTTGAGCTTCTGAGCCGGATGTATCTATCCCCAAGGCCAAACACAGAGACAACCATCACACAAATGAAGACAGGAGGTCAAGCAAGGGTTTGTCATATTTTAATGACATTGATCTTTGGTGTTTCCCTCGTTAGCACTCACACTCTCCCTGTCCTTCCTCCACAAGCCTGCTAGGGATGGAGAGTTACAAACGAAAAGGAAAATCACATTTGAGACTAAAAACAAAATATCAGAGCCTTGACTTCTCCACTAGAAACTACATGTACAAGGTCAAGATTTCACATGCAACACCTTACATCACAGACCAATACCTCACATCCTGGCCTGGAGCTGAAAGACAATTCCTGCACCATTCCGGGCAGGTTCAGCTCAGTCCTGGCACTATGAAACCACTGGGGTGGCTCATTCATGTTAATATTGGCACAGCTTAGAACATCCTTGTGTGAACTGCATCCTGACTAGAGAGCAGTAGCCCCTGTCCCTCTACCCATCTATACAGCAGCTCTACTTAGGTTCCTGCCAAGTACTAAACTAGCTCTCTAAAAAGGAAAGGTCCCCACCCGTGAGCATATCATGAGCCATGCATGTTTCGGCAAAGCCCAGTTCTTCCCAGAAAAGACCACAGCATAGGCAGGACTGGTCTCAGAACACCACAGCCTGGCGGGGAGCAGTGCTGTGCTATGGAGAGGGACTGTGGCCTGGAAGACTCCTCCACTCCAGCAACAGAGCTGGAGCATCACACCTGGGTTTGCCCAGTACTGCCTGTATCCAGAAGGATGCTGCAGGCCCCTTTCCCTTTCTCAAGCTACTGATCAGTTCCCTGGGCATAAAAAGGCTGGAAACAGGAAAGGAAAGAGGCTTTACGAAGGATGACACACCAAACTGGAGGGTTAGGGCTGAACTCAGAGGATGCCATGGGGCTTCAAAATTCGCATGATGTGCAGACAGCGTGGTTTGTATTCCTGTTAACTCTTCAGCAGTGGGAATGTTAGAAGTTAAGTATGCTTTTTTGCCCATGGTTTCCCTTGTAATTCTTATCCCTTTCCCCCCCACCGAGGATAGAGAAGCCCTCTGAACCGCCAGCATCCTGTCAGAGCCACATGTCCCTAGTCTTCCAACTCCTGGCCAGCTGTGAGGTACAGGTCTCTGCTGAGCAGTACAAGGGTAGCACCAACACACAATTTAATCTCTACCTGTTCCGCGACTCCCCACTGGTGCTGTCATTACTATAGAAGTTGGTACTGTCAGGAAGATGGTTATTATTAGTTAGGTCACTGTATTCAATTGGTCCCTGGGTGTCCATGGAGGACTGGGCCTGCTCTGGCAGGTCCAGATCACCAGCGCTTTGTCCTTCACTCGCGCTAGGGGCTGTCCGCGGGCTCAGGCCGTGCTCCGGCAGCTGCACAGACTCTGACAGGATCCGTCCCTCCAGCTCTGTGTCCAGCTGCTGTGAGGTGGACTGCTGTGCTGATGTGCCCTCAGCTCCAGTGGACTCGGCACCAGTCTGAGAGCTGCGGTGGATCCGGTGGCTCACAATGATGTTGTTGCCGAAGCCGCCCATGGATGCCATGGTGGTACTCTGCTCCCGCTGAACCACGGCAGTCATGCCACCTTCTGCCATCAGCCTTTGAATCCTACTCAGGGCATCCTCCCCACTGGCTCCATATTCTGGACCTTCCCCTGCAAAAGAAAGCAGAAGCAACTCTGGTGCACAAGGCAAACTACAACACAAAGAGAAAGCATGCTGGGTAGATGCATCATCCAGTGTGCACATGATCGGATAGAAGGTGGGTTTTATTCCAGAGGGAACCCAACATTTTATTTCCATAACTTTTGGTTAAGTGCCAAAAAAAGGCACCGAATTCTGACAAGAAAATCTCAGCCACTCCCACAGGTATTCCTCACAGACTTGCACGTCCAAACCTTGGAGAAGCAGCTCTTATCTAGCTGTAAAAGTGGGGGGAAAAAGTGTAGTCAAAGAGGCAGGATGTTTTATCACAGCTTTAGAGACAATCCTGCCAGTTCCATGGGGACAGGAAGAAAAACCTCAGTTTGCACTACAATAAAACAAACATTTCACCATGGTGTTAAAGAAATCTGTGGCCTTTTGCTACTTCACTTGTTTGAGAAAAGCCCAGGCAGATGACACGATGGCCATGTCCCCAGTGTCAGTCAGGGAAGACATAAGCAGCAGTCAAGAGCAGACAGCAACTAGAGAACACAGTCTGTGCTTTCACATCATCTATGACGAAGGAAAGATCAAGTGTGTATGCTCCTGCTCCCCTGACTGGTATCTTTTGAGGAATGCAAAAAACATCTCAAGACCTACAATCTTTGTCTGCTCTATTTCTGAGACTTCCCTTCATAGTCAGGCTCTATTGAGCTCTGAGAGAACCACTGTCAGATACCTTTGTTGCTCAAGATTACCTTTGAAGAACAAAATCTCACAAAAAAATAGTCCACATAGGAGACTGAATCCCCACGACAAGGAAGTTTGTCCCAGTTCTGTTTCCCAACATCCTTCTTTTGCTACAAACCCTACCCAGAGCATTTGGGGAACAGTCTGTAATCATAAACTGCTAGAAACATTCCACAGTGGGATCCTGCTGATTCTTATTAAAGAAATAAATCTCAGTCCCACCTCCATAAAGCTATCACAGTGCTGATTAGAAGAGAAAGCCATGAGCTCTCTTGCACCAAGGAAATGAACACAAATGTCAACAAGGCTAGATGCAGGGAGGGGTTAAAACACAATAAAAGCCAAAATGCCACAGTGACTAGGAAAAGAAAAATACTTCGGGCTGTGGAGTTTAATATCTTTATCGATGATTTGGATGAGGGGATCAAGTGCACCCTCAGTAAATTCATAGACGATACTAAATCGCATGGGAGTGTGGATCTGCTGGAGGGCAGGAAGGTTCTACAGAGGGATCTGGGTAGGCTGGATTGATGGGCTGAGGCCAACGGTATGAGGTTATACAAGGTCATGTGCCGAGTCCTCATTTGGATCACAAAAACCCCAGGCAGCGCTACGGGCTGGGGGAAGAGTGGTTGGAAAGCTGCCCAGTGGAAAAGGACCTGGGGGTGCTGGTCAACAGCAGGTGAACATGGGCCAGAAGTGTGCCCAGGTGGCCAAGAAGGCCAGTGGCATCCTGGCTTGTGTCAGAAATAGTGTGGCCAGCAGGGTTTGTCCCTCTGTACTCAGTACTGGTGAGGTTGCACCTGGAATCTTGTGTTCAGTTTTGGGCTCCTCACTACAAGAAGGACATTGAGGTGCTGGAGCATGTCCAGAGAAGGACAATGGAGCTGGTGAAGGTTCTGGAGCACAAGTCTTATGAGGAGCAGCTGAGGGAGCTGGGGGTGTTTATCCTGGAGAAAAGGAGGCCGATACTCTCTACAACTACCTGAAAGGAGGTTGTAGTCAGTGGGGGTTGGCCTCTTCTACCAGGCAGCTAGCAACAGGACAAGAGGAAACGGCCTCAAAGTGTGCCAGGGGAGGTTCAGGTTGGATATCAGGAAGAATTTTTTCACTGAAAGGGTGGTTAAGCATTGGAACTGCTCAGGGAAGTGGTGGACTCACCATCTCTGGAACTGTTCAAGAAATGACTGGACGTGGCACTTAGTGCTATGATTTAGTTACATGACTAAAGGTTGGACTCGATCTTACAGGTCTTTTCCAACCTAAATGGTTCTCAGTTATCCAATATGAGAGCTAGGGTATTCAGCACAGTTCTACACCACACCACTGTAGAGACGTTGTGCAATCAGTCAGTGATGGCTTATTCCCTTTCCTCATGGGCTCAGTGGAACTTGCATCAAGAAATACCAGCTTCCCCCATCACAGGATACAGTTTATTTCATCCTCAAGTAAGTCTGCTGACGTACTCCCCTGTTGTACAAATATTATGGACATTAAAGGCAAATTTAATCCTCACTAATAGAACACATCCCTTTTCGCTAGGAATGTAGTAAACCTGTACACAGGTTTACACCTGTAACCATGTGAGAATCTGTAGCAGAGTCTTAGAGGAGTGAGCAAGAATACCCCCTGGACGGAGCCTGACCCACAACTCTGGCAGAGAAATCCTGTTCAGCATGTGCCTGATGAACTAGGATGTGGTTGATCCATGAACTAGGAACTTGGCTGACCAGTACGAAGACTGAGAACAGAGGAAGCTATTGGAAACTTCAGCGTGAAAAGCATGCATGCCAGGGGATACTGAAGCATTAATCATGAGCAGAACTAAGTGGAAGGTTTGAGAAGCATGGTTTTGGATTTAGTCATCACTTCCTTCTGAGGGCATAGTTGAAAGCACTTCATTACCAGCCATGTGGCCAGTCTAGAGAGGAAGCTTAAGAAAGCCAAAATTTGCAACCTGGCCTAGAGACATGCCAGCCAGTCATATCTACTACACAAGTCCTGAAACAGCAGGTACTGTGCTCTTAACAAATCACTTACTATAAACTAGACCAATACAGGAGCATTGGAACAGTAAATCAGAAGAGATTCCCAGCCAGCCAATGCTCCTCAGCATTATAAACATGTGCTTCACCAGAGAAGTCCATCCAGGCAGTGCACACCACAGCACCTCTTGCTTTTCCCTGCCCCTGAATTACCATATGCCATGGCTGAATTTCTGATTGAGGCTGGTGCTTCTTCAGAAAACAGGCAAAGGCTGATGTCACAGCAGAAATCAGTGAATCGGCAAGTCATGAGCCTTCAGCTCATAAACACAGTGACACAGCAATGTTGGAAATTCCAGAAAGACAGCCCATCAAGGGCCAGAAGTGAGCCTCACCATTCAAGCAGCCAACAAGCACGTCTGCTTTGGGATTATCCTCCCCTTTCCCTCTCTGAGATTTTGACAATGACTTTGGCTGACTAGTTCAGAGCAAAGCTTCCTGCACAATTTGCCTTGAGCTGAGCTACAGCACAGATCACACACAGCCCGTTCCTACTGCCTACTTCCCACACACATTCTTTCACCAGGCTGCCAATGCAGACTACATTAGTACTCAGCTCAAGTGAAATAAGCTGACTTCCATTTGCTAAAGGTTCAGGGTGTGCACACAGGCACTTACCCAAAACAGCAGAAATGCTGTAAACCCCACATCGCGGATTGCTATAAGTTTCAACTTGCTGCAGCGGCCTGCTGAACATTCCCTGTACTTCCAGCTGAACAAGACCAGGACAGAAAGAAATCCCATACTTGTGACACTCCAAAGAGTTTAGGCACATCCAGAGCATGAACTCAAACCAGTGCAGGAGTAGGACAAGTGACAGCACATCTAACTCTCCATATGGACAAGGCAATTTCTCTTCTCTCATTTTATGTTCAAAACTACGTTCTGGTGTCCCAGACTTTGTAAAATCTTTTATCTCAGGCTCTCATTCTTCTAAGCCCACCTTCTAGGGTCAGAAAAATAGAGGAACCTCAGAGCACTACAGACAAACTCTAGAAAACTGAACTAACCATCTACAGCGTGTGAAACCAGGCTACAGCGTGTGAAATACCACTGTAAGCACAACACCTGCGGAATAACAATTCATCTTCCACACAGGTTGTCCCTGTAGCAAAATCCATCACAGAGTAGGAAGTAATCTTGGACACAGTGTCAACCTTTTTCTGCATAAGGTGCAAGTTCTGTACCTGACAGGACATCACCACCCATGGTTTCCTTCTTCAACACAAGTAAGTATCAGTGTTGTGTCCACAGTGCTGTGCTCCTACGAACACTTTCTAGTGTAATCAAAGTGACCTTTCCAGACGTCCAAAACCCTATCTATTCCAAACACAGAACAAAACATTACTCTTGAGAAAACAAATATCCCAAAGACTAGGGAATTTCTGTCAAGGTAGTTGACTGGCTCAAACATTTAACAAAATATTCTCTTAGCTAATGCATCTGTTTTTAGAAGTCCTCTGCCACACTACTCCAGCAAGACAACAATTTGACACAGAAGACTACAAAGGCAAAATATCTGGCAAACTTTCGATGGAGCGGGGCAAAAGGCAGGATTATTTCCACTTTTAAGCGAAGTGGTCTCTGAAGTACTTACAGGGAGTACAACGTGTTTATCTCTGGGCACGGATGGCACACATCTGATAAAAAGCAAAGTCCACAGAAGTGAGGGTGAGATCAGGATCCCCTGTGGCTGTGCAACATACTAACATAGCTTTTGAATTTTTTCCCCCATTTTCAACTGTCCTCTTTCTAAAACCAGCAGTAGTTAGCAGTCATGTTTGCAAACAAAGCTTCAAAACTAACAGTAAGCACTGCAGAGATATCTAAATCTTCAGAGAAAATGGAATAATAGCTCTGAGGTGTGAGCTGACCCACTAATTCAGATGCTCAAAGATAAAAATATCAGCATTTTTAAATTCACTCCTTGCATAAGAACAGAAAGGGGAGGGACACAGCACAGCATAACCAACTATGAATAATCATATCTCCTTTAATGCCACAAGAAATACTACCAGTTACTTTTCTGCCCAATCAAGCCCAGAAGCACGTTCACACTTCCTTTCTGAGGTAGTTAATCCAAACAACTCCACAGAACTCAGAAAAAACACAACTGGTTTGACTTGTAACAAATTTCTCAGCAATAGCTCACCTTGGCGATTCATATGAGTGAAACTTACTTTTGTAAGCCCACATAATTTAATCCCAAGAGAGCCAAGTACTTCGAGTAGATCACACTGTAAAGGCTTGCATAGTACATGCTTTTAGAACCTGATTCTATTTTTCAGGTACTGCTTTTCAGAGGGTTTTAGAGAGAAATCAAAATTTGCACTTTTACAGGACATGACGCACATTTTACAGATGGACAGGCAGATAAAAGGCTAAGGGATCTACCCACATTTCTACTTGGAGAACATGAGGCAGATCTGGAAGCTGATCCCTGGTGTCCCAGTTCCCATTTCCACATCGATTGTACGGAAGTCACATCACATCTGACAACAGCATTGCAAGAACGTGTTCAGCTAACATAAAACAACACGTTTTTTGTTAGCATTCATGAGGCTTGGCTAGGGACAGAGTACTCCTGCCCAAGCAGCCCCTTGACACGTGTTCCTAATGTCTCAGATTAAAAAAGTTACACCACATGCAGGCACACTGACTGCTTCTAAGTGCTCCTTAGGCATCCTCAGGATGCTTTGCTTATATCAGGGAAGTTTCATTTGCATGTGCTGTCTTTTCACTACCAATAGTTTGAACAGACTGAATTCTACAAACCGAAGCCTTCAGTTTACAACTCTCTTCCCACTCAAAAGTATCTCCTGCAACCTCTGAAAACAGTTAGGTACAATGGAAATTTGTATTGGTTGGTGATTAACCCTTCAATCAAACAGGTTAAAAACTGTATATGGCATGACAGTAGTTAACATGTTGTTTCCCTACAGACAGGCAAAGTAGCAATAGACTGATAGCAAGTATTCTGATGGCTACAATGTCAGTAGTTAGTAGGGTGCACAAGGAGCACTGAGTTACCTATCTGAATTTTAAGTCACAAAGACAATGCAGATGACAGGAAATGAGATGACAACTGCCTTTCCATTATTTTATTACTTTTTATTACTTCTTTATTTTTTTTGTGTAGATTTTTTTTTTCTTTAAGAACTGGATTACCTAAAGGATGTATTGATATACTGTCAACAGCCAGGCACAGCATGGATGCACTATCATCAAGTGTCACGAAGCTCTGCAAAGGTCCCTTTCCTTCAGCCTGCAGCACCTTTTGCAAAACTGCAGTCACTGACAGTTCCTGCCACTTGTGCCATACTCCACAGATCCAGCAGTCTGAACAAGTGACAGCCACGGCTTGACCCAGTCTGGACTGGGAATCACAATTTCTAAAGGTTAAAGCTTTGGGGCCACATCAAGAATTTTTGTTGGTTTTTAAGCAAGATTCAATTTGCGAGTTGGATACAGATCCCACTCCCATCACGCCTCTATTTGCAAGGGAAAGTACAGTATAACTCCCAATGGATTGTTTCTAATTAAAAGTGCCTCAAAGTTACAACTCTCAGTATTTCCACTATGTCTGTCAGCTTATAAGAAAGTAGGAGACAGCTGAAACACTGTTTTAAGCATATCTTGGTACCTCTCCTAGCTTTCTCTCAACTCCAACTACCTTTAGTTTATATGTGGAGCAGAGTTCACAAGCCAACTGCTGCAAAACAGAAAGATACAGACATTTGAGGGATTCACTTCTAATAAAGTCATCACATACTCATTCCTCATACCTCTAAAGGCGGTAGAAAGATAATCAGAGCAGCAAAGTCCCCGCAGAGCTTTGCATGAGAAAAGGAAACTATTTATACCCGCACAGAGCTTAATTAGATTCCTGATGCAATTCTGCATACTTTTTTTTTTTAATATGATAAGTACATATGTACAAGAAATGCCCTGAGCCAGAATTCCTCACAACTGTGGGACTGACAGGACATAGGAAAGGAAACCATTCTCAGGGTAGCACTAGCATTTCTTTTTTCTTTTTCCTTTTTTCTTTTTTTTTAACATACAAGGGTTTTTTTTTGGTTTGTTGGTTTAGGGTTTTTTTTCCCCTCATGACGAGGTGCTAACTAAACCACTTTCCTTTACAGTACTCAGAATCACACTTGACTTATCCATTCTACTGCTGATAATACTGCTAAGCCTTCATGTAGTGATTTACATCTTCAAAGTCCCATATAAAACACTAATTAATCTTCACAGGCCCCTGGTGTACTGTACTATGGGAAGATTTATTCCCATTTGCTAGACAATTAATAATTTGCCCTACCCTAGTGGCAGCATATCTTCCTTATTTTTATTCCCCCCCCCTCTTTTGGCCCCTGACACCTGGATCATGCTATTAGGAAACATGTTTTCATTTTCAACAGGCAGAGAGTTATGGTAGATACAGTGGGCAAACTAGCCATCAGAAAAGCATCATGGCATCTAATCTTCCCTGCCAGAACACACTGGACGTGCATCACAAGAGTTCATGGTGCCAGAAAAACAGCAGCCTTACCATTACAAGCAGTGCAAAGAGGTTCAAGCATAATGTGAAGCACAAAGACTCAGATGAACCAGACTACTGCTGCCACAAGTACCTGGCTAACTGCTTCAGGTGTTGGTAGCAGCAGCTGAAAATTTGTCTTTCTGCTTCATGATGGGTCCTTTTACTATTCTTCTATTATGGATTACAGTTAGGTTTTTTTGATCCTACATACTCCTGATTGTTAATGTCTTCACAGCTCCCTGTTTCAAGTTGGTCTTGAGCCCTTACACAGGAATTTCCACTGAGGATGCAAATGGCACAGGAACTGATCAATCATAGGGTAAAACCTCTCAACTCCAGTGCATGTGTTTGAACTGGAATAATTCCTTTGTTCTAAAGGTCCTTACGTAGCTGACAGGAGTGTGACAGGCCCACTTGCAAGGGGACGTGCAGTAAGTCAATGCCTGAGACAGAAATCATACCTAATGGAGAACTCATCAACCTTCTTCCAAGCAAGAAAGGGAGAAAAAGAGAAGTATTCTATTCTAGGCTTGTTATCTGCACTCCTTTTCTTCCAAATGCTTCCTGGTTTCCTTCTTTGTAGAGATACCCCACCCAAAGCACTGGTAAAGGATAATCCTTTCCCCAGCTCATTAACGGTCTAGTTATAATCCATGATATAGATTTGAAAATTGAAAGGTTAATTAGAAAGAACAAGTTAATGAAACCTTCAGATGATTGCAGAACAGCATCAGAAAAAAGCAATGCTGGAGAATTCCCCTAGTTTAACAGAGCAGAGAAAGACCCCCAAAGTCTGCAGCATCAGCCGCCATGGCCTCGATGCAAGACAGTCCCTCACTGTACCCTGTTTTCAGTCTGTGGACCACATTCAGTGGAAGAACCAGTTCCCATGAGATCAGCAGTTGTCCAGACAGCCTGTGTTCCAGACTTATTTACATGCCCTCAGTTGTACTAACTTTCCAGAGAGGTTAATCTCAGCTCTGCTGAGATAAGCAGACAGAAACCCCGCAGGCCAATAATTTCCCACTTAACTTTGAACAGAAGAGTAGAGATCAGGGAAACACAAAGCCTTATCATACACGTTGGATACTGCACAGCAGTAACTGTAGAAGAATCACATACCAAAAGGTATCTTTCAGAGTGACAGAGAACAAACAAGCATAGAGGCACAAACAGGCATGTTGTGGGCTGCTTCCCAAAGCCAAGTGAGTTCATCATGAACCAACAACTTCAAAATTGTCTCCTCAATTTTCTCTTGTCTTTCATATGTATATACTGCCCAACTCCTCCCTAGCCAAGCCTTCAGAGTTGGATTGAAGTACAATGCTACAGTATTGAGACAAGAAGCCTGCACAAAATCAACATGTTTTCAGCAGACTAGAGACTTTATCACTATATAGGAATTGCACAGCTTCCAGCTTTTTACATGTTGGTAAGTTTTCCTGGACTGCAAACCACTAGAGACGGTTTTGAATAGCTGAGCTGGACACCCATCATGTACTTCATCAATCAGACTAAACAGAATACTCACAGCTGCTTTGTGAGAAGCGATTTACACTATTTTATTTTGTATCCAAATGCTGAGCTTGTGAAGGCTGCACACATTTTGCAGAAGTTGAAGAACCAAGCTAAACTCTAACACAGAGGCAGAAAGGATAATTCTCAACAGCTTGCAGCCTTACTGATGGTTAAGAGTTCAGATGTGTGAGGAGTGATGGCAGTACAGTTGATTCTACAAAGACACAGTGATCTGAAGAAGAGTTCATTTTGCCTCCTCAAAGCAGGTGGAAAAGACAGCTTCTCTATTCATCTGGCCAGAGATTCACTCTCCTGATCATCTTGGTCTGATTACAGGCAAATTAGGCTGGAGAAATATTTGCCAAAGAGATAAAAGGAGTGTTAAATGCATTGACAGCATGTGGAACCTATGCAGAAACTCCTAATTCACCAGGTAAGCTGTGTCAGATAAATCACTGATTGACCTCCTACCTTCCCCAGTCCCTGCAGAGGTGGATTCCTGCTCCTGTACCTCCCTCTCTGTCTGAGTCTCGGCATTCTGCAGCTGAGGCGCCAAGGTCTGGGTACCCTGCGAAGTCACAGAGGTGGGGGGATTTCGGGGTTGCAGGCCTATGGCATTCATCAGGCCCATGTCCCTGTCTGTTCTCCATGTGGCTCTGCTGGTTCTGAAAAGAGAGAAAAACAAATAAGACTAGGAACATTGGAGGCAACATGCCCCAGCAAGATTGAAACATCCACGTGAGGCTCTTCTTGCTTCCACTCCAACCAGGCTGCTAGCCACTATGCAGATGGGGATGGAGGGAATTGTGATCTGCACCTATTTACACACACACAGACACCCCTCTCCAGTCTCAGCAGCTGGTCTCTTGAGTTTTAAGGCAACAGAGTCTTAGAGTGCACTCACCCTTCCACAGAAGCAGTGTGTCTTACAGGCACAGAGAGATATCTCTGCAGCATCATTAAGCCTGCAGAACACCTGTCTTGGGGTCACTGCATTGGGTAGGCAATGCAATGTGCAATGCAGAAGCACAAACTCATATAAAACCTCCTATACATCGGCAGGGCAGTTTCAACTCCCATAGACATAGCCTGTATCGTTTCCCTCCTCTGAACTTCCTAGTTTGTCAGCATCACACATGAATGCACTCCAGTAGGCACTTCTGCTCATTCCAGTCAGACAAGAGAAACACTGTTCTCAAAAGCAAACAACAGGAATCACCTCAAGGCTTATTAGCTTCTCAGAATCGAACAGCTGAAGTGTATGATGCTACAGCTGAATCTTGACAATGCTGGACGCTCTTTTCAAAACTGACCTCTGCCTGAAAGTGCTGGGAATAGCAAAAGGATTCTAGGAAAGACTGCCTCATTCACAACCTTCAAAGCCATAAGGCTTTGAAAACTGTCACACTTTTCTATCTCTCTCTTTGAGCTAGTTCATTCTGGACCAGTATTTCTGCCTTCAAGCTGTCCATTATACAGGACTGATTATGTACTGTCAGAAATGTAAGCAGTGGCAATATCCACTCACACAGCAGAGTAAAGAATCTCTACTGTTTATTTTTCACCCTCGATTGGATCAAGACTGTAGGACAGCACAGACATTGCCCTGTACACCAGCTCATAACTTCCTTGGGATCCTGGAGCTCACAATTCAGAAACACAACTATCACCCTCTTGCTGAGAACAGCTGGTTTACAGGGAAGTACTTGTCACCAGAGCAAGAAGCAAGGGACTGCAGCATCGCCTTTGTGTTTAGAATAATTAACATGTGCATCACTGGACAGACTGGATGAAACAGTCAATGGGGCTGTCAGGGGATTTAGCTTTATTTTTAGAGTTTACTGCCAAGAAACAACTGTCCCATGACCAGAAATTAAAGGGATGAAAATCTGTCGCCAGGTCCACCCAACAGATTTGCCCTTATCTCTGTGAACTGCCCTGTTCTTCAGTTATCCTCCAAAGGCCATTTGCTTTGCATGGTGCTTTTGATGCATCAAGCCCCACATGTTCTTCCCACAACTTGCTCATGGATGTTACTGGGGCCATGAATGACACATGTTCTTTACTATCACTGGCACTTTTGGGCACTGAATGTCACTTGCTGGAAGAAGGTTAGGTGACCCGACCAGACAATGTCAAAGGGGGAGAAAATTGCATATTTAAAGCTGCCAGTGGTAAGGGAACAAAGAAGAAGCGGTCCTGTCAGATGTAACAAAAACACCAGAAAGGGTCAGATCTAACTCACATCCAGGAGACTTACCCAGGCCGCTCAGTGCTCCTGCTGCTGGAATGCGCAGTGAAGATGTTCTCATTCAGCTGGTCCCAGTGGTACTCAACTCCAGAGTTTAAGGCCCTTGAAACACCAAAGAAGGAAAAAACATTAGCGTGACAGAACACTATTCCAGCCAGCAGACATTACGTCCCCACAACAGGAATAACAGTGTTGATTCCTGCCCTACAGAAACTGCGGATCTAGCTCAGTTCACATTTTCATTAAAAGGGCTCATCACCATAAACCACCTTGCAAACATGGAGTAAAGTATGACCAGATTGCTCTGGAATATTCCATTCATCTCAATTCAATATTAACACCAAGACACAGCAACTAGAGCAGAGAGATTTTCAGGAAATGAAGACATACAATTGTGTGTACACAATCAGGTTACCCTAACTCCAAGTGACTACACGAAGAATTGGAATAGAAAGGCCAATTCTCCCCGTGGTGCCTGCAAGCATTTCCTGTGCTAGGTAGCGCTCAGTAAGACACTGCTCTTATTCCACATTTAGGTGTTTTGCAAATGGTTCTCATTCTACCTATAAATAAATCTCTATACAGCCAGCTCAGTGACAGCCACTGTGAAGCAAGGACAGATGTATTTAAACAAGTTTCCACGAAAGAGTTTGTACTGCATCAACAACATGTGTATTTGAAAAGTCCAAACTTGAATTTCACAGCTAATGGTTCTGTGTACCACCACATGGCTGCTGGACTGCAGACACCTGATGGTGCTGGGTGAAGAGTTAGCAGTGCTGTGCAGTGGTCACAAAAAGGCAGTGAGGGGGGGAAAGTCCTGTGTAGACAGAAGGGAACTGTGTCTGAAGAGCTGGACTTGTATCACACTGCCAACTGCAGTCTCATAATCTGAAGGAAGGATGCAGGGCAAGTAGTTGGCAGCTCGTTATGGCTCAGGCACAAACATGACCGTTTTATGTACATATGAAAGCTGTTGTCCCTGTAATGAGATGCCTCAGCAGAACTGGCAAGAACTCCAGCTTAAACAATGCTGCAGGTCAGACACACTGCAATGGGAAAAACTGTGTGCTGGAGGCCTAGGGCTAGGTTGTTGGGGTGACAGTACCCCAGCTTGGGACCCAGGGCAAGAGACTGAGAAAATCAGGTCAACAAAACCACTCACAGAGTCTACAGGAAGTCATTGTTTTTTTATTTTTTGTGCTGAGTTAGCTCTGTGCTATATTACATCCCATGAAAGCAGCTGCCAGAGAGCTGATTTCCAAAGGCTTCTGAGTTTATTGACAGATGGTAATTTGTCACTAAAACCGTGACAGTCCCTCTGACTGCTCCATCCCCTGCCTAACATATTGACTGAGGCTTAGCTGTCACACTTTGCTGTCCGCTAAGTAGCATGCTCCCTAGGCAAGCAAGACTTTCTGACCTTGTTGTCAAAATTTCCATTAAAACTCTAGTGTGCTTGATATCTGCAGCTATTACACAACAGAGCTAAACTGACCCATGCTCTTCTCCCCCTTCTTCCACACTTCTTCCAGCTCACAAAGAACAGGCATGGTCTCCACAGCCACGTACATGACTGGTATTTCTCGTCAAGGTACTACGTGTGCCCTACTTGTCTTCACCAGCTTGCCAGCTCCCGAGACAAGAAACCAGAAGACCACAAAGCTTTCCCTAGGCCAAAACGTGAGCTGGCAACACTGCGTATCCTCTCTTGCCCCAAACATCATGTTCCTGTACTACACAGAAAGCTCAGCTCCTGCGCACACACTTCTTTGAGTCAGATCGATTTCACTTCTACAAAAGCATCACAGTACCAAGCTGACATGCAGTACACCAGATGAAAAACTCCCGACCGTGCTCCTACCTGTTCTGCAGAGGCTCACTACTCTACAGTCAGGATGTTGGACAGCAAAGTCCATTCTAGCTACATGCTGTCAATTTGCACATTCCCCTAGATGGTGAAATCAATAGCCATTCTGTTTAATACATGACTTTTCACATTAGTTTAAAATGCTGCCATTTATCAACTGAGTTTCACAGCTTTACTGCCAGAGAATTGAGGAATTTGCTTTCCTCCTCCCAGAAGAAGGATCTGTAGCAGCTGGTAACTGATTTGTAACTGCTCCTTCTGCTGACTGGGAACACTGATGAACAGGCTTAAGCCGAGGTCACTACACTTGGACATGATGGGAGTTCAACATCCTCAGCACCACTTTAATCTGGCTTTTTAGTTTGGTCTGAGTGTGTCTCCCCGCAGGGCAAAAGAAGTGGCTCAGAATAAACAGGCACTCCTTACTGCAGCAGTGAGCATCTTCACTGCTACCTTTCAGCAGGCTCTTCCTTTGGCCAGCTAAGCAACTTCCCCTTCTCAACTCTATCTCTTGCAAAAGACTTCAAGCAGTAAGATCCTCAGCACCATATTTGTTCTCTTTGTCATACATCCGCACATCTCTGACTCGGGACTCACGCTGGTCTCTCCACAGCCCAAAGATCAGAATCCCGCTTGCCCCTTACTACGTTTTTCAGCCTTTGGATGATTGATTGAGCCTACAGAAGAGATGTTTCAGACTGCACAAAGGTACAGCGAGGAAAGGAAATATCTGAACTTATCAGAGGGCACTGGTTGGGCACTATCTTTTATATTAAGATCATAACAAAGATTCCATCAAATAAATACTGCTACTGTATGGGCTAAATGCCAGTTTTAACACCATACTTGCACTAGAACCTTGATCACATAATTGCACATTAAACCAACTTAAGTACACAACGAGATGCATGTGACAAGCACAATTACCTTGGTTTAAATCAGATTTTCAGTCAAGCTTAAAGACTTCCTCTGGTTTAGCCACATCTATTTCAAATAGTGCAATCTCCCTTTTCAAAACGCCTAAAGATTTTTTAGCTCCCATTGCAAAATACTGCCTGAATTTCGTAAATGAGCAAGCCTTTCACAGTACGTTTCCCAGGAGATTTGCAAATCAAGGCCTAACTATTCATTCCATAGAAGCTTACACTGGAGAGATGAATATTTTTCAGGTAATGTAAGCATTTAACTTTTGCTTCATCAAATTCTAGACATGGAAATGCTGGAAGCACTTTACATTTTTCAAGGCATAAGGTAGAAGCTCTGTGTAGCATGGAGCATGTTGCCAGTTGGATGTGGATGCAGTAAGGAGGACATTTGTGGCCCAGGGTTTTAGGGTGAAAAATTGCAATTCTCCACACTGTGTCAGTCATGGACAGTGAAGTCCACTTAGTCAAGTTCTTACTTTCTTCCCTTTTATGGCTGTCACTGAGCTCTCTAAGCCCTCCCTGGAAATTTCCATTAGCTTTGTTATATGCAGAGTTGCTCACAGTCTGGATTTCCCAGCAGGGATCTGTTCTGAGACGGACTTTTCCTTCACGCCTGTGTCCAGCTCACATTATTAACAAGCTTGGAGAGGATGAAGGGCACAGACTTGCAGGCTTTGCTGAAAGTCAAATAAGGATTCAGAGTGGAGCCTGTTAAGTACCAAGAGTCGACAACTTAGGCAGCACAGCCTCTCCCTCTGCATGAAGGTATTATCTACACAGCTCAGTTATGCCCCCGTGAAGAAACTAGGACCAAGCACTAGGAACTAATGACAAAATTACTCATAAATGACAAGAAAGCTCAAATACTATTTACTGCATTGGCTTAACCAGTATTTGAAAAGTAAATCGACAAAGCACAGGTCAGCACAAACTGACTTGGACATCTGGGTAATCCCCCAACTGGCATATCCAAAACTGGGAGTTGAAGAGACAAGGGATTAGGACAAAAGTTCCCCAACTCCACCATAACAATACAGCTCAGGAGCATGGTGGCAAGACAAAACAATCCATGATTTGCAAGTAGCAGATGCGTGTCCAGGAAGGCATAAATAGCACTTACTGCCTTTTTACTTGAAACATCTTCAGTATTAAAGAAGGCAGCAGCAATGGGCAAATGCACTGCTCTCCTCTTCAAATCCTGCCACACGGAAAGGCCCAACAGCAGCCCACTTGTTTGCTATTGTACTGAACTAAATTTTGATTAAGACATTGCTGCCTGCAATTCCATCTAAAAATATCATCACAACTTCATCACTGGAATGAAGACTGTGGCAAGCTCAACACAGAGAAGACTAGCTGCACAGTGATGACATGCAGCTCATCTGATTTTTATGCTGCCGAGTTCGTTTTCTCCACAAAGGAAATTACTTCTTAAAGCTGACTTCTCAAATATACTGTCCATTCAAAATTACTAAATGCAAGCATACAAAACCAGATTAGTTTATAAAGTATTTGAATTTCCCAAATGTGCTTTCTTTCCTTTGTGTAAACTTGTCATTTTTAAACCATTCAAACTGTATCAAGGGAATAGAGTGAGCTACAGAGAGCAAGGTGACACTATGCTAAGGAACAGCTATTGTCCTGCTTTGGAAAGGAAGAAGCAGCACACAGTATCTCATGCGATGCAATGCAATGCTGGCCAGATTCCAGATGCATCCTTGTCAGCAGCTCATTATCTTTTCTGCCAGCTTGTGATGATCAGCACAGCAAGCCCATCCCTGGCTCCCATGATTAGCTAGGCAACGGTATTGTCAGTACAAGGCGAAGTTTGGCCCTCCCAGCAGCTGCCTGGATAGGAAAACAATAATTTCTAACGCCCTACTTCATAAATATTTAGCTTTCTGTGCAAGCGATGAACCACGTGCAGAGACAAATCCAAGTGAAAATTGGCTGCAGTGCAAACTGTATGGAACCAGCAAACAGGGTTTCTGGAGTAGCTCTGCTAGGCAGTAATTCCCTTTGACCAAGAAGAGGTGGCGGCTTCACTGGCACCAGCCTATTTCAGTGCATACCCTTGGAGTACAGCCCACGTATAACTAGTCAGTGGAAGAACACGAGATGGAGTATAGGAATTCAGAGAACACGAGATCTACAATTTACGATTAACAACCACAGACATTTAAGTGACGTATGAAATTATCCTATTTATCATGTTCAGATGAGTGGTGCATCTAGCAGCAGATGCATTTTTACTCCCTATACTGATATAGCCCACTATTTTCCAGAATCCTGCAAGCCTTGCCTGCATGAAAACCAACAACCATGCGGAAACATTTCCTGACACCTACTTGAATTGTCAAAGGTGCTGCAGAAGCAGGAGAGCAAGCAGCTTGGTGCAGCTGGTAGCTGTATGCCTGCTTCAGGGAGGATGGCAACTCAACTTTGCAAGATGACTGGTCCTGTTCATTTGATTGTGCAGTCCTGCCTGCTAGGCTAAATACTGGGATTTTTGAAGATGCTGTATTCAAACTCACACCATTTATATGAGTCTTACAAAGCTGGTGGCACCAGAAGCTAATTCAGTAGCTCTTCCCGTCTCAACATCGTGAATATGCATGAGTTTGTCCTGCCCGAGAGTGGGCAACTAAAGCTGGATCCAATCCACGATCTCGTGACCAGTGGATAGGATTTAGATAGAATGCACACACCTAACAGCCATCTTGCCTGGGCAAAAGTGTGATATCTCAGATAAGGAGAGAGTTGTCAGTCAGCCAAGATGTTAGATACCTCAGAGAGAGAAGAGAAAGAGAATAGAGATTAACACAGTAGGAAGAACCCAAACAGAATAGTTTCTTCTGATCCACAGGGTCACTACGGTAAAAATCAAGTGACTTCTAGGAGTCAGCACTTGTAATCTACCTACAGATTGCATGTAGAACATGAGTTGACTCATAAAATGAGTTGAAATAGATGACACACCAACAGAAAGCACTAAGAGGAATTTGTCTTATATTCCATAGGAAAAGGTCTCAAATTAAGAATCAGTCTTCCAATACATTCAACAGGAGTGTCAGATGGAAATTAAGCACCAAGACAATGACAGGGCAGAAAGAGAAGAGTTTAGTATGATAGTGTGGATGTTCGATTATCTTGGGACCCAAGTATAAATATTGAGGTTGAGAGCACTGCCCTTAATGGAATGCAAAGCTACACAGCAAAACCTGTGTTGAGAATAAGGACAAGCGAAGTCCCTCACAGACAGCCTTCTTTCTTCTACTGAAATACCACAACAGTTTTTTGAAGCAAGTTTTCCCAGAACATTCTTACTCTACTGTCATGCAAACACACTGTGTTTATATAGAGTGTGACATAGGAAGTTGTAACTTGCATCTGAGAGAACCTCCTTAGACTTGAATGTGACTCCAGGGCTACTGATGTTGTAAATAGACACCAGCTACTTTGACATTTAAAAGAGCTATATCCCAAGTTGGAGGGGGCATATTGCAGCTATCATTAAATGCAAAACATCTGAATTAATGCACTACTGAAAACAGATGGACAAAACACTGGCGCAAGGAAGACCCAGAGTTAAGTTTACTCCTACAATACCACTAAGATTTCCAGTAAGATTTTTGTGTATCATAATACAGTGCACTACATAATAGGTGTAGCACTATTAAAAAAAAAAAAAAAGAGGCATGTTTATGAGAAAAAAACCCACGCCACCCAGGCCAATTAGCGTGGAATAAACAAAGCAGAAGTAGACCAAATAAGAATTTCCTGAATTTCTACTGATTTTCTTTTCACTCAATCTTGCCCATATTCCATACTATCCCTCACTATTTGGCTCCAACCACAACAAGCCGCAGGTACTACCTGGAAGGTAAATAACAGATTCCAGAACACAGAGCTTAAAGTTCTTTAAACAGGAACATTCAACTTGCTATTATCATAAACCAAGCTCTAAAGATGGATAACTTGTTTAAGTCCTCTAAAAACCTAAAGGCCTGTTAATTGCTTAAAGTGATTCCAGGCAGGTTGTACTCTAAATCAGCTTTGAACCCTCAGAATATCTTAAGCTGTTCATGATCTGTCAGCTCTTCCAAGGGCTTAGACAATTTTGGATGTTAGGAGTCTTTGGGTGAGCGCAAATTGCTTAAGTCTTCTAAGGCCTTAAACATTTTAAACTGCACAAGTATTGAGAGTCAAAGTCACTTTTAGTCATCTCTGAATTTTCATTAGTGTTTTAGCAGAAACTAACATTGACATTAATTCAAAGGCAATTTCAATCTAGGCTTGTTTTGTAGCTCTTATACCAACAAACAAACACAGGAAAATGTATTTACAATGGGAGAAGTCAACTTAAAAATAAATGTTTAAAATTAGTAAGCATAGCAAACTCTTATTTTTAATAGAACATTGGTATGTGCGCACATAAAGTTGCCAAGCTCCAGAACCAAGATTTTAGTTTGGTCTAATCTCACTGAGATCCATAGGGAAAGCCAAGTTTTATATTTTTAATCTTCAGCAGCTTTGAAATCAGCCAACTAAAAAGTATTCTGTGTAGCACACATGGGAAACCTGCTCCAAAGAAAAGGAAAAAAAAGAAAAAAAATAATCAAGAAATCCAAATCCACAATTATTACTTCAATTACTCACAGTTTGTAGACATTAAGACCATTTACAGAACCAGGGAGTTTGAGGACTTAAAAAAGGGAAAGAAAACAAAGAAAAAAATGGTTGTTTTATTTGCTAGCTGGATTCACTGGAGTCCTGCTGGAAAAAAACAGACATAAGGGACAACAAATAAAACTCCCTAAATAATACAGATCAAAGACTGGAAAATTAAAGAAAATCTTACTGGAAAGCTAAGGAAGTAAATAAGGGAACAAGGAAGGTCTAGTATAGACCCGAGGAGAAAAGAAAGGTTATAAAAAAACCAGGATGGACTTGTGTTGCAAAAGAGGGAAAAGACATTCTTAAAATAAACATGAGGAAAATGGTATTAGAATGAAAAAAGGTCTATTCATTAGTGAGGCTAAGGACAAAATTTAATGACGATTCAAAGTGGTAGAGATACTGAATTTTCTTCTCTGAAGTCTCCACTTATAAAATATCCAAGGGTACTTATGCAATTAGGGAATAAGAAATGAAGCCAGACATAGCAGCTAGTTGCACTCATTAAGAAAATGTTTTAAAAGTTAACTTTTTTGAGTCATTCATACCTGCTTTTTAATACGTTACAAAAAAATTAGGAAATGACAAAAGGCCAAAAAAGTCAACTTAGCAGCATTCATCAGAAAGAAAGCCATACTTAAATTGACAATTACTGTCTTCTAAGTGTAACTTTTATCCTCGAAGAGAGTAATATAACAAATAGAAAGAAGATAGATTAAAACAGTGAAAGTGATCCACATGTAGTTGGCAGTTAAGTCAAATAATTGCTTGCATGAAATTTAACTGCTTTTGAAGACAGAATTAAAAAAAAGTAAAGGAAGAAAAGGCAGCAGGTGTGATCTGAATAGATATAAACGAAACACTTGTTTTTACAGCACATGGTTGAACTCTTAGATTGCTACCCAATCTGGGAACTACTAAGGACCTGCAGAAGCCCAGTGACATAGTACACAAACTGGTAAGTTGCAGGTTATGTTTCTTTAACACAGAGCTCGGTACCAAGTTCCCTTTCTCATGGTGGAAAATAAATGTCTCTAAGCAGTCAGTGCTACAGCATATCTTGAAGAATTGGGTGAGGGAAATGAACTTGCTAATAAGTGAAGACTTAAAGCAGCTCTCAAAATTTACCTCTAGGATTCGTAGACATATTAAGTGGAATTTTATGAGGGCAACTTCCATCAGTCATCCTGGATATCAAATTCACATACAGAAATAGAAATGGAATAAAAAACAGTATCAGAATGGAAACACTGTTTCAAGCTTTCATATTACCACTCTACTTCTCTTGCACCTGCAATGGTTACCTAGGCTTCTCTGCACAATTTGGAATAATTCACTTAATAACAAAATCCAAATATAAGCTTTCAGGATGCATCTATAGTGCAAAATTGGCCATCTTCCCTCCTTTTCAGTCCTTTTATCAATCAAAATCATCTTTTACCCTCATTTAGGAAATTCAATGTATCTTGTGGTTAACAGGTGGCAAAATTCCAGGACACGCATTCATTTCCTCCGCCATGGTCGAAGGCCACTGTGCAGATGCTGCCATATGCAGGGAGTACTTGGACAGAACTAGTATCTCTAGCCACCTCAGCTAACAGTTGTGAGAACATTCCCTGTGCAGGGTTGCTAACATCCCCCCGTTACACATGAAGGAAGACAGCTCCTCCTTCTGTCTCCTTGTTTACTCCATCCTCCAGAAGCTATTCTTATAGCAGGGCTTATGCTGCTGAGAGCATCATGGCTAGAGGCTGAAGAGCCTGAGGAATGGAGCCAGCCAGCAGAGAGACATGATGCACCAAGCAGCTGGATAGATTACCATCTCCTTACCAATGTTGATAACTAGATGCAGACACATTGTCCCCATCAGTAGATGGGAGGATATGTAATTCTCAGAGAAAAAATAATAGATTGGCATGGACAGATAAATGCAGTGATCCCTTGCAAAGCATAGAAATTTATCGTAAAGAGAATTTTCCTGGAATAATTTCACGTTAGAGGCAGACCTCACCACAAAGAATTAAAATATGCACATCGAATATGCACACTGAATCAGTCTGAGACTCTCCACACCTACTTCCAAATGAGAGAAATCTAAGGGATGCTGCCTCTGAATCAGATGCATCTTCAGGGGTATTTGAATTCCACTACCAGAGGTTCTGACTGCTGAAGAAATCCTTCCTCTCTTGTGGATGACTGCATTACAAAGCTAGCCCTAGACAAGGTGCTTTGAGAGCTTGGTTTTGAAACAGTTTTCTCAGAACACTGAGGTTTTTGGATTCGTATTTTCAAAAGCATGTGAGCACTGAGTCCTCCCAGAATATACTCCTGAGAATGGGGGAGGGGACACTCAAGATGAAATGACAAACAACTGATACTTGGACCCCCTGCCTTTCTTCCATGGCAGTTCTCCACAAGTGAAGTCAGCTAAAGGCAATAAGCAGCATGCAGTCTGTTCCTCACCACTTTGGTCTCACCTGTTCTACAAAGCAATTAATGCTTGAGATGTCCCATCAGAGGTTTTTCTGAATGGGAAAACTCTTGTTGGAATGTCACAGGGTAGGAAAGGTAATGAGTACTAAGAATCAAAATCCTTTTTAATTCAGTAGAGGTGTTTCTAGTGGACAAGACAGACACTGTGGATTTGATTCCATGCTGCAAAACCCAAAAATTCAGGAACTGAATCAAACCTTGAACTATGCAGAGTCAAGAAAGATGTACAAGACTTTAGTGAGGATTATGACTGGTTGCAGTTACAAAGACATCAGGTAAGGGAAAAGTAGCCCTGGGGAGGCTAAAAATGCATTAGCAACCATGCAAAAAAGTCAGTGTGCAGCAGGACAACAGAGGACTGGGGGGAATTCACACTGCTCTGTACCACCTCCTGTGACAGACCTCCAGGCCACAGCTGAGTGGCCTCCAGGCCTTCTATTTGTATCCACTACCTCAAGTGGTGTGCCTAAAGGGATTCCTGTTTTCATGTGACATGGCTCTTCCAGGGAACACCAGTGTTATCAATTCAGCATCTTGATTTAGCTCAGTGGTGCCCACCCTTTAAAATATGGCAGCCTCAGAGCCTTTCAATACCACGCATCTGGACTGAACACCCACTCACATCCAAAAAGCACAGGCTACCACATGCTAATGTGAAACTGTGCGCAAGCAGACAGCAGACTCGTGATCTAATATGTATGCAAGTCTACCAGTTCGTAATCATCACAAGAGTGAGCTACAGGACCCTCGAAAAAGGAAAAGGCTGTCAGAACTTCATAAAGATTTCAACCTGTTTCCAAGCCACATCTGAACCAAAACTCTCCTATCAGCAGGACTTGCCTGAGAACCACAGACCTGAGTCCTGTTGCTCCAGCTCCAAGAGCAGACTTGTGAAAAGTAAATTGTTTGTCCTGTTGGTCATTTGCAGATGAAGTTGTTTTTAAAAGCCGCAGGAACCCAGTCCCCTGGGTTCTTTCCTCAAAGACACAGATTCAGCAGGAAAAGTACACATAGTTTTTACAGGTTACAGAGACCTGCTCTCAAATGGATAGCTTGTTTATTTGCAAGCAAGTGAAACCAGCAGCTAAACGAACAAAAAGAAATGAACAAATGAAAGATGGGCAGACACTGCTGAACACCAGCTCTGCCACCTTTGCTATTTGTTATCCACAGTCAGAATAGTATTTATTCAGTGATAACTGGGATCTTTGGGGTTTTATTTTCAATGCAAGTCTGCATCTAATATTACATGTGAGAAATAACATATTAGTAGTATGCACTGTAAGTTGGTTAGCCTTTGAGTGCTTGGGAAAGGAGGAACATTCCTGATGTTACATTAAAAGTTCCTTCCAACTTGATCACATAAAAAGCAGACTAAAAAAACTGATGCTTTTCAAGAGCACAATTTAGTGAGCTGACTGTCACCCTAAAATCTAAGGAAGTGGGTACACAATGTCCTTTCTTTCCTTTACTCACCAGAATGCAACCCTGGCAGGGGTTGTATCTTTGGCTAATAAAAACATTTATTCCATCCTCACAGCTACTGTACTGCTCATGAATTCCAGTCTTTTACAGGCCCATTAGGTGCATTTCCAAGTGTGGACAAACACTGCTGTCACCACCTCACTACCCTATAGCACAACAGCTCTGAGAGCCAACTTGTCAACACAAGTTTAGATGTGGACCTTCGGTTTAAAACACCAAAAACTGCCTCATGGCTCAGCAGTTCGGTCCCACCATCAGTCACAAGTATTCAAGTCATACACTTGTCTCTGCAAGCTGAGCTGCATCTCCAAACAGCTGAGTCTTCTGCATCCACCCAGCCAACATACAGGCTATTGCAGAAATCACCTGGTTGCCACTTTACTTCACAGTTACAACCTAGTCGTAGTCAATTTGTGCCTCCTTGTTCTCTAACAAGAAGTGTATATATATATATATTTTTCCAAACTGCTAGCCCCACTATCCCACTATCAAAATAGCCAGGTAATATGTTCACCTGCATGATGGTTGAAATACGTTCATATATACAGGTGACCAGGAATAGTCGGCATGGATTCACCAAAGGGAAATCATGCTTAACCAACCTGATTGCCTTCTACAATGGGACAGCTGGTTGCATAGACAAGGGGAGAGCAGTGGATGTTGTCTACCTGGACTTTAGCATGACTTGTGACACTGTCTCCCATGACACCCTCATAGGGAAACTCAGGAAGCGCAAGCTGGATGAGTGGACGGTGAGGTGGATTGAGAAGTGGCTGAATGGCAAGTCTCAGAGGGTTGTGATCCATGGCACAGGGTCTCGTTGGAAGCCTGTAACTAGTGGAGCCCCCTAGGGGTTGATAGGGGGCCCAATATTGTTTAAATTATTTATCAGTAACTTGGATGAAGGAGCAGAGAGCCTCCACAGCAAGTTCACTGATAACACAAAGCTGTGAGAAGTGGTCAATACCTCAGAGTGCTGTCTGCCATTCAGAAGCACCTCAACAGGTTGGAGAGATGGGCAGAGAAGAACCTTCCAAAATTCAACAAAGGCAAATGCGGGGTCCTACACTTGGGGAGGCTGGGGGCCAACCTGCTGGAAAGCAGCTCTGTGGAGGAGGACATGGGGGTCCTGGTGGACAAGCTGTCCATGAACCAGCAGTGTGACCCTGTGCCAAGAAGGCCAATGGTATGCTGGGGTGCGTTAGGAAGAGCATTGACAGTAGGTCAAGGGAGGTGATCTGCCCCCCTACTCAGCCCTGGTGAGGCCTCACATGGAATACTGTGTCCAGTTCTGGGTTCCTCAGTATGAGAGACACATGGAGTTCCTGGAGTGAGTCCAGTGGAGGACTACAGAGATGATTAGGGGACTGAAGAAAGGGTGTCAAGAAGATGGAGCCAGCCTCTCCTTGCTGGTGCTGAGCAACAGGACTAGAAGCAATGGGTAGACACTGGAACACAGGAAGTTCCACTTAAACATGAGGAAGAACTTCTTTACTGTGCAGGTGACTGAGCACTGGAACAGGTTGCTCAGAGAGATTGTAAAGTCTTCTTCCCTAGAGATTTTAAAAAGCCATCTGGTCACAAACCTGAGTTATACGCCCTAGGGGACCCTGCTTGAGCAGGGAGATTGGACTAGATGATTTCCAGTGGTAAGCTCATCCGTTCTGTGATATACATTTAAATAGTTCTCTTTTCTTGGATATATCTGGAAGGCTATATAACCCCCTCCTTATCTCTCCTTTTTAGCCCTGCTAAAGACCCCAAGCTACAGGTTTTCTTAGATAAAAATGCTCCCCTGACCCCACTATCTGCTGCTCTTAATTCCTGTGCCGGTTCACAGGTGAATTTTAAACTGTTCCAGTTTATGTATCTGGTTTCTTCTACAGCACTACTGATATTTTGCTATCTCTGCTGTTAAGTGTCTTGTGTCTCATCTTAGAACTAAATTTTTTCTTTTTACAGCCTCGTGTATTGATGGCTTAATCACCTACAATCAACTAAAACCTTGGGTCTTTCTCCTCCTCCATCATTTTAACTGCTGAGCTCAGTTTCATTAGTCACTAAGTGTACTTTGTACCATTAAGTTCTCATTTCTATAATTCCAGTCACTTTCACGGCAATTCAATTCTTGTGCAATACTTTGATTTTTCTCTGCAGTGAGAAAGCTACTGTCACATCAGCAAATTTATTTAGTGCACCCTTACAGGCCACTAGAGTAAATAGTATTAATTAACCAGTTCCAGAACAGGTTCTTCAAGGAAGTCTGTCAACGACCTCTATTGTGGCAGAGTACAGATGTCAACCATGTTGTATTCTTTCCTTTAGCCAGGACTTCATCTATGTACCGAGCTCATATTATGGACTGCCAAGATAACCTGACCTTTCCCACTTCCATCTGCAAGAAAACATGCCATCAGTGCTACCCCAGCTTAGCAACACAGGCCAAAACATTTAGTTTTAACTAATGTTTCTTTAGAACTCTGGAAGGACTGCTTGCATAGCCTCTCATCATGAGACCATGGAGCCTCAAGTTATGCTTTTTTTTTTGGTCAGCTTGTACTTCTAGTCTACTCATTTAAATCCTGTATTTGAGGAACAGCTGCTATTTCAATCTGTTTATGTGATTCCTGTAGTACTTGGTTTCAAACGCCTCCATTGTATATAGGAATAAAGACCCAGGGAATTATAATCATCTCCGTTGTTTGCTACTGACCACAGTTTTCTTTGCCAAATTAGAACAGTTGGGGGGGGTTTCAGCAGTACAGTGTTTTCTTGATCCCTGCTGTTTGCTGGGCTATCCTCCATACAGTACTCTATCAATTGCTGAATCCTTTATTTAATATTTCTCTTCCTCTATATTACTTTGTATGGTAACTACATAAATATTTTTCATCTTTTTCCCCTCACTCCTCAAGTTAAAGTCAACAGACACGCCAATCTCACACCAAGTTTATTAAGCCAAGAACTACTGAGATGGCATCCACATGTCAGGCATTTTCCTTTCTCCGAGGATCTCTCAAGTAGGTTTGAGACAGACACCACAGCTGCAAGCCACTTCTGCTCTGATAGAGTCTCACTCGTGTGTTGTGATGTTAGTGCCTCAATGCAAATTATACAGCTCGGTGAGTAGCTACACCTTCATGCTGAGGTTTACAAGTTGTTCTTGCCTTTTGTTGGTCTATAAAATGGTGCAGTCAAGAACAGAACTCATCAGGTGTTCTGCTCCAAAAAGAACCCACGAGTCCTTGTGACATTTACAATAACCGCCAGAAGCATCAATCACTCCAATCCATCAGCAGGAAATCTGTTGAAGCACTTCTGTCAAACCACCAATAAATCTCTCACTTATACAGCCACCTTGTTTCACGTTCACATACAGTAGGTCTATTTTTGTTGGAATTGGACATAATTATAATAAAGTTGCTGGGACAGAAGTAAGGAGACAGAAGAGTGCCCTAGAAACATGCTGAGCTAAGAAGGTTTCACAGAGATGCTGCAGAAGGGCTGGTAGTGCTCCCATAAGATACTGTGAAAGTGTTCCTGTTGGGTATTTAGTGAAGTGCCAAGAGACATGTCACTCAGCTTTGGGGTACCACAAGCACTGGAATGGAAATCTAACGTGGGGTATGTAAAGGCAGGACAGCCAAACCAAGCTAGATTCCACAGCATTCAATCAAAGAATCCACTCTCAGGAAGACTTCATTTTCCTGGGTTCTTACGACTTCTCTATACTTAGAATATATAATAACTTAGAATAGCTTTCAAGTTCAAGAAGAAGAGAGCCATTATTCCTGAATAATTCTTCTTCTTAGAAAGTATGGCAACTGTTCTTAAAGAAAGCCACTTATCCTGGAAGAGAGTGATTATAGCTTATTCCGTAACAATATCTTGTATAACTTCATGTATAAATAAGGCCTTGATGAAAGATTATGTTCAAGAGAACAAGAGGGCTCTTTGAAAAGCGCTGGCATCTTGTACTACAGAAATCGATCCAATCTGAATTCCAATCACAGATTTCGCCAGAAGGCTGTACTGAATTACTCACTATTAACAATTGTATATATTTATTCTGATTTAAGGTAGTGGTTCTACACTGACCATATGACTCTCCTCAAGCACCACATGCCCAGTGTCATGCACAACAGATGAGAGTCCACATGCAAGTCGTACAATCATCAGCAGTGCTGCAAGTTTCTAGCTGCCAGCTTTTAAGTTACAAGGAACTTCAACATGTGAAGCATAACCCAAAAAAATACCAAGGTAGTTCAGTACCAGGAAATAACTGAAGCAGAGAAATCGGTGAAGTGTTCCTGCAGCATAAAAGAAACATAGCTCCAAAAGTACACTTGACAATACAATGGAAAAAAGAGTCTTAACAAAATACAATGCAGAGACTCCTCAAGAAAACTGAAAGCAGTATGTTTCACTGCTCACTCGGTCATCTGTGTCACACCATGTCTAAATTAGCTTGTGTTTAATTGCAAGCTTACAAAGGGACAGTTAGACCCTTCACAGATCTTTATAAATAAGAGACTGAAGTCTACATGTCACATCACTGGACTTTTAGAGAGGACACCAAAATAATTGACTGACTTGCTCATAGTCATGACAAAAGTCTTTGCAGATCATAGAATCTCATGCATGAATACTGTAACAAGTATTTGATAACTCCAGGTCAGCAGCTTTCTATCTGTTGGTGAACTTCAAGAGGTTCTTTAAAGCTGAGGAAAGCAAGTATATTAGTTACAGCTCACATTTGCAGCCACTGGAAACTTTCAGAAGACCATAAATCCAGAGAGACTGAAAGACACCGCACTAGGCATATAAGAAATAAAGGATCTTGAAATTCTACAAAGACATGGAAAATAAAATGAGCTAATGAGATGCACTTCAAACAGCCTCTGAAGTTTATAATCAGCAAAACAAACACTTATTGTAAGTGACTCAGGTAAACACTGTGGCAATCCAAAAGAACTATTAGGAATTGGGATTTTTGGGCCCCTCAAGCACCATGTCCCAGGCAGTGAAAAGCCATGTTATCCTCACTGCCCTGAGAATAGAATGACCAAAGCAGTTATATCTCCATGTTATGTCTCCACGTAAAGCAAGCACTTACTCTGGTCGGCAAATCACCAGGTCCCCTTTGTTGGTGCCATATGCCAATCCCAGGCCTGGCTCAGGCAGCCAGCGAGCAGAGTTTATGCTGACATGTCTTCTCTGGTCGGCAGGCATTGGGTACAGAACGTTGAAAACTCTCTGAAACAATAACAGGAGATTACTTGACAGGACAATACAAGGCAGGAGAGGCAAGGAGCCTCAAACAAATGTGAAATCAGCCTGCAGCAGCACAGATGGCCATGGAGTCATGTCACTATACAGGATGTTGCAAGAAACCACTAATTCAACAGTGAGAGTAAGCAGCTACTAGAAATGCACATGCACATGTCCTTAAATATTTAATAGACTGACTGGTATACAGCTGTGAAGCAGAAGTAGTTCTGTCCCCAGGAGAACGTGCATGTCACTCAGTGGGTTGTACAGTTCTTTTATTCAAACTAATTAAACAAAGTAATGGGGACAAGTGGTATAGTCACTATGAGAATAACACAAGTACATAAGTAACAAATGACTCAGTTCAGGTTGGCTTCCAACACCATCCATTCTGCCTGCAGAAAGGTAAGAAGCTGAAGAGTTGCTAAGACTGCAGGTAGTTAGCATGGCTGCAAGTCAGTGCTTGCCAAATGCTGCATTAAGGCAGGTGAGTGAAAACCCTGTGCACATGAAGGTCTGCACTAGCTTGGTTTCTTAAGTGTACTGCTCCCACTCCAAGAAGCTAATGCCTTTTGTACAGCAGTGCTTTCCTATACCCTGCCATCCAGAAAACAGAACTGGGTATATGACAACAGTCCATTTAGCCCAAAACCACATGGAAATCATAAAAACAAAGAAGGGGAAATGGAAAAAGCAGTAATGAGTCAGTTTGGTTACCAGGAATAGACAGGGACAAGCTGCTTCAGTATACTGGGCTATCAGGGCTTCAGAAGGGTAGGACTAAAGACCTACCTTGGCATTTACAAGACCAAATTGTTAACAGAATTTCTGCAGAAATTTAGTTTGTATTTAAATCTGTAATCCCTGCAAGTAACACAAACTTTGAATCTAGATTTTCAGTGGGATAAGTCCAAGCTGAAAGACATGTTTTCATTAGATTTTTCTGATGAGAAAGCATCCAATCATCCCAAAACCTTTCTTCCAGACTCCCCATTAACAGGGATGATGCTGAACCAGGAAGCAGGGAAGGGAATGAAGGTGTGCTGGAACAACAGTATAAAAGTTGATAGGAATGCAGATCAACCACTACTGCACTGCTGAGGTGGCCTGAAGTAATAATTAGAATCCATTAGGATGGGACTCATCAGCTAGCATAACAACCTGGGACTGTTTTTCTCTGTAGCTCTAGTGCCCACTGCACATCTTGTCTGTTTGACAATTTGAGATGCCTGAGTCAGACACCATTTAACTATGTGTCCTCCAATATTACCCTGAACCTTCATCCTGATCATTGGAATGCAAACAAAGTAAGTCAGAGTAAAACAATAGAGATATATTATTTACCATCACTGGTAACACATTTAATTGGCTCCTCTGAGGAGGCCACATTAGAGGAGAAAATGTCCTTACAGATTTCTCTATATGACAGAAGCTGGTCACTCTTTGCCCTGGCTATCACTCAGCAGTTAGTGTATTCAGAGAAGCTCAGTGTTCGGATGGAAGGAAGAGGTCCTTAGAGGTTTATCTAGCTCTTACCCATCTCTGCCATGTCTGTCCCATTAACTCACACACATGCACCTTGCTTGCTGGGGAATCAGGGAGGGAAGGGCAAAGGGAGAAAAAGAAGGGGGAGGGGAATCAGATGTATGATGGTAACACCTGTTACCATGGAGATTATGGTGCACTCTGAGATGGGAAGACTGGATTTGGAGGAGGAGGAAAGAGGAGGGGAAAGGGAGGGTCCCCCAGAGCTAGGAGCATTAATCTGTAAAATAAGCATTCTAAATATCTTAAGAACTGCAAGGGCCTTCCATCATATCCTTCTTTGGTAAGTCAGAAACAATTTCTCCTGAGAATGACTTTGCAAGGTACCACAGTTCCAGAAGCCACCTTCCTGGGCTACCCACAAGCTCCTCTCCAGGTCAGCTCATATAGCTGTTGTCCCACGTGCTCTGTAACCAGCCATGCCAAGGCAGGAGACTTGCTGGCTACAGCTGAACACCCAGGTGCTTTGCAGTAAACAGCACCCCATGGAAAGTGCTCCCCCAAGAACATAAGTCTGGTTCTGACAACCTGCAAGTGTTGGCTGAGGGCTGAATCTCAAAGACAAGATGGCTTTAAAATTCTGCATCAGAATAATTGCTTCATCATTCCACTCCATTCCATTCAATTCTAAACAGCTTGTCATGCTGAAGAGCTCCCCTCCCCTGCTGCTTCCCACTCCCACGCTAATGGGACAACTCCATGCAGTGTTAAGGGTGATGACATCCGTGCGTGTAGTAATTAGTACATAAAAGGAGAGAGCAGCTGTACTGGCATAATCACCACTCGCAGCAGTAACCAGGACCCAGCTAATCAATCTGATGCAGTCATACAGACTATCTCTTGCAATTGCATCCATTAGCAAGACCCCCTACTCTATCCACAGAGTGGAAGAAAAAATTAAAGTTCCTTCAACATCGGCAGGTCCCTCTCTTCAAAGAAGGTCAGAACTCTGTCAGAAGCACTGTTCTTCATAGCTAATTCCTTTCGGACCTTTTTTTGGTTGTTTTTTTTTTCCATTGCTAAATCTTATAAAGAGCTGCTGAGATATTTCAACCAAAGTAGCCAGTCTGAAAAGATACCACAGAGTGACCACACCTCTTTGCCAGTGAACTGTTTGTACTTTGTAACTCTGAACTTCTAGGAATAATAGTCAGGTTGCTCGAGGAATCCTACACTAACACAATTCTCCAGCTTCTAGGTCAAGAGATTGCTGCCAACCCTCACACACTCTTAAAATTAACAAGACAAATGCATAAAGTTGATAATTCAACAGTTTCTTTTCATTAGGGCTGGCCTACAGATTAGTTGCAGGCCATGTGTAACAGTCATGTCAATGGCCGAGGGTTCAGGAATCAGTTCAGAAACACTGATGTAAAAGTCCACTAATCTTTAAGGTGTTCACCACACTCTCATAGCTTCAAGAGAGCTTATTTTTAATAGTATGGCAGTTTCATTTAGGAGGGATTTCATATTGCATCCACTTTGCCAGCCCATAATCACTATCAGCAGTCACAGCAAGCTTCCACGCTCTTCACCATAACCAATGTCAAACTCGTTCTTAGCATCTCTGCACTACTAATTCAATAATACGTAGCCACACCTTTAGATGTGCTGATTCAGCATTTTACAAAGTTGGTAGCTGTCTTTATTTGCAGATGCTGTTCTGAAATAGAGTTTTGAAGGATATGTTTCTCTAACTACAAACACTGTGAAGTCTGAGGAGTGGGAGCTTCAGAACATCCCTGTGGAAGCTTAAGCCCAAACAGGCAATGTATGTATAGCAAGCTGTTCTCTTCTTGGCAACAGTGTAAACATATAAATGTCATTTCAGTACACACAACAGGTCCTACTCCTTCCCTTTAGGGCCACATGACCCAGCCCAAATTACACAGAACATCTGCTTGACCTGTGCTTGCAGAAAATCCTTTCTCTGGTTGATGTCCCCACACTTCACAGGAGATTCCAGCAGTCTTCTGTCATTTCAGGGACTCGTTCTCTCCTTGAGTGCAGGGGATGACAGCAAGATAAAAGGTCTTCCTCTAGAAAAACCAAAACTGTCTAGGTAGTTAAGCTTCCATATAAACGAAGACTCATACCAAGGGAAAGCAATGCTCACAAAAGAAACAGTTGCTTGCTTCTATTCTACATCCCTGTGATCATGAAGTGTGGGGAAAGATTTGGTTGAGTAATTTATGCCTCTATTTTCAAAGACTGCACTAGAAGCAACTACTTATCTTTTTAGTGTGCCTTTTTTATCCTCTCTGAACAGAAATGAGCATGTACATCATGCACTGAACTCCCTAAAGCTCATTTCATCACTTTACAGCCACTTCTTCAACGCTGATTTCAGCAGGGGAAAAGATGGCTCAGAGAAAGCAGGGCTGTAAGGCATGAAGAAAAAAAAACAGGCCCTCAAATTATTCAGCAAACAAGCTACATGTGGAGTGCAAAGGCCACCTCAGGCCCACTGCTGTTGCTTCTCCTCCAACTTGTCAGTGCTGTCACATCAGTACTGTATCACCTGTCACAGCCACCAACTTAGGTATTTACTTATGGCAGAGTGCCAGGAGAGGCTGCATGACAATCAACAGCCTCAAGAAATCTTTCCCAAAGATCTCTTCCTTGCTGTCAAGCTGCTGTGTACTTACAGGGGAAGAAGGGGCCCAGAGCACAACACAGAAGCACAGAGCTAGACAGTTAATTTATACCTACCCTGGAGGGGTAAGAAAACTTTTTTGCTAAAAGCCTCTGCTAAGTCCTAGTTATTGACCTATTGCTTCTGTCTTCCCCTCCCACTCTGTCCCAAAGCTGCTGCAATTTAATAACACTCTTCAAATTCCATGCCTCCCCTCCATTTCTAGGAGTGGCAACACTAAAAAGCTGGACAGGGCAATCACCAGGATCCTGTCAGTCATCAAAGTAGCAGCAGGCTACCCCAAGCCTGTGCTACTGCTGCCAGTTGGCAACAGTGCTGCACCGCTCGCCTGATCCAAGCAGCACCATGCCTGGCCAAAGCGGAGGCATCACGTCATCTGCACAGCTGCCTCTTTGCTCAAGGCCTTCCCACCTCTAAGAGAGCAATGAAAAGCAGGGGAGTGCTGAATACTACTTGCTTGGCAGAGTGGGACCTTACTTATCTCTGACACTCGAGAAAGAAAAAAACATGTTTTGAAGCTGGAGGAGAAAATTCTGGCACAAGCAGGCAGGAAAACTCAGCAGGAACTCTTGCTTTTTATCTTTTTAAATTCAATAGAAACACTTTTGCTCTCAACTAGATGCATCACCTTTCAAGATGCCAATAAATTTCAAGCCACTACCTTTGCTTGGCCCAAGCAGTAAGTTGGCTGTTAGATCAGCCTTGATAAAGACTGCTTGGGGAGGGGGTGCAGCTGTTGTCACGTTTACATGGTGAGATCTTGTCATCCATGAAGCTCCATCCTGACAGCAGGTAAAGGGAGAGGAAAGGCTGGAGCAGATAAGGTGGGTTTATAAATCTCCAGCCTAAAATGTAACTATTAATTTCAAGTGAATCGACACTGTCATCAGAGGCTGATAGACCATGAAAACACACAGGAAAAGAAATATCTAATGTGTTAAACCCAATAGAAACCTCTTACTGTGCGGACTGGTAAAATACACACTTTCATAGCTACTCTGACCTGAGTAGCAGAAAAATATCTTCAGAAAGGAGCATTGATCACTGCTGGATGGATATAGCTGTACTGGCAGCCAACACTTGTACTTCACGCCTACACAGATGCAAAGTTTATGTTGGTAAACAAAGTACTCCTTATATGGATACCGGTTATACCACGACAGTAATGGCAGAGGCTGCACAGCTTTGCCAACATAACTGCAGCTATCCCTGAGACTCTGGACAGCACAGGTACCTCATGCTTTAGCGAACTAAGCTACGTGAAATATGTCACAGATGCAGTCCTAAAAGCATGGCCAATCCACAACACTGTATTAAGTTCACTGAAAGTACACCTCTAAGCAAGGCCTAGGCACAGTTTGAAACTACTCAAAGAGCACGATAACAGAAAACTATGAACCGCACTTGTATTTGCCAAAGCAGCAGATAAGGTGCAGTGACAGCATGAAGGCATAAGCAAAGCAAGTTTGACTTCATTGTTTTTGATTGCAAGCACCTTATCAAGACTGAACAGAATTAAAATCAATTAACTATCTTTTTTTTTTTTTTGCCTCCTCCCAGTGTGTTGCCACTGAAACATCTTATCTGGTGCACTTTTTTTCAACATCAGTGTGTTAACTAGGTCACCTCTGACACCAAGGTATCAGATAAGTTTCTATAAAGCATCCACCACTCCACTGAATACATGACGTGTCTTCTACTTGGCTGCCAGGAAGCCACCTGCATCACTGACTTCTGTTATGCCTCCAACTAACTTAAAGAAGTCTGTGGCTTTTTAAGGCCCAGAAGTATAATAAAAAACAAATATTCTAAGCTGATCTCCTTAATAAATAACGGTACACTTTTTTCCTTAGATTACATTCTTTATTTTGCCTTCTATTAACAAATTCCACAAAATCTGATGAAATTCAGGCTTAAGACTTGCACTGCCACAAACAGCCTCTGCAGCAAATTTCAAGTCTAGCTTGTCTAAAGCAGAGGGTCTTGAATGCAAAGCAAAACAAAAACTCCTTGGGATAACACTGATGGCTCAATACATTTATTCATAAGACAACAATATAACATAATTTTGAAACATAGCAAGTCTCTCCTTTGTTTGCAAGGAGTCTCCTTCTGTACCTATATGCAGATACAAAGAAAAAGGCATGCATTTCCCACGATCAGACAGGAGAAAAGATCTTCTTTTTTTGCTACCATCTCCCCTTATTAGGCGGGTTGGTCTGTGCTGCTCAACCCCTCCCCCGCAGCTGATTTCTGCTAGCAACATACACGTCCTTCCATTACATCTTCTCTGTTAAAGTGGAAGAAGTGAAAAATAATGCACTTATCTTTTTGGATTTGTCAGTCTTATCCTCAAATGGATTTTATCATCCAATGCTCAGCGCAAATAAAATTTCTTTCAACTCCATTTATCTTCCCCAGATGCAATAGGATTATACATAAAATTTTTCTTCAGTCTTCACCAATACAACAAACCTCTTTCTGCCTTTCTCTGCACCTGTTGTGAGTGCAGAAAATCCTAGCTTTGCTTTCTGAGCCACAGTGGATTAAATGGGAATTAACTCTTAATTTTCAGCAACAACTGAAACCTTAACTGTGGATAGTTGATACAATTTCTAAAACAGGTCAGCACCAGAAATTTCTGTTGGATGGACTGAGAAACTTTTTGCAAAGGTGAAACATTGTTGGTTCTTCCTGATCATACTTGATCACCTAATTTATTGCTGATATTTCAAAGTCAGAGAAGTCTCACTGAGGCACACCTAATCCTTTCTTTCTTTACGCAAGCTCTTCACATTATCAGCTGGTCCTTTATTTCACAAGCCTTCCATGCAACTACTACATTTAAAAATAACTAGTGGGAATCTTTAAAACATTAAAAAGAATGAGGTCTTATAAAGAAATGGATCATCTCAAGTAACAAAGCTCTCATTCAGGAAAATAATACACTTGTAGTGAAGTAGCTCATTATTTTACTGTCCCCCAAAGGCTGCAAAACCAGGGTAATAGCTCCAAAAAACCCTTTAGGGGACTGGTCCAAACCCAGATCTGAACCCTAGGCTGAGAAAGCAAGACATTGCTAAACAAAACAATTATCCTTTCATTTGCACATGTGTGTGGTTGGAACAGAGGAAAGGAGAGAAACAGGAATGTCTGTTTGGAAGTGTTGGCGTGACAGAAGATAGATGTGTGTGTCTGTGTATATATATATATATATACACACACACACACACACACATTCAGTACAGATGCACAAGTGAACTGAACTGTGCAAACAGGACTGCGCCCCCAGCTACTGCTCTCTTGCAAAAATCACCAACAGCTCCGAATGCTGGATCAATCTAATAAAGATATGGTCACTTCTCTGGCAAAAGGAATGACAGACTTCTTCATTTTTGCCCTTAACTCAGACTACAAACCAAAAGCAGCATCCGTGAATTCCTCGCTAAATGTCATGCTGAGACTGTAACAGCAACATCTACAATATGTTAGAAATCTAAAGACAAGAGCAAAGGATTTGAGCACAGCTGCCATTACACTCTGTTCTCCGTCTGCTGAGCCTCAATAGAGCGGCATACAAGATCAAATGTCAACAATATGTCGACGACAGAGCTACATGCATCCTCATCTAGGTGAAAAGAGGCTGTCATCCAGATGTCTACATGTCTGTAAGGAATAAATACTGGAAGAAAGAGTTGGTTTAAATTTAATTCAAGGAAGATGGTAGGAAGAAGTACTGAAAAAAGTCTTCATGAAATTGCAAACCTCTTCTCAGTCCATGGACAGTTTAATGCAAATTGGTAATAATTCACTTTGGCTCCCTTCCCCCTAACTTCCTTGGGCAAGATGACTGCACATAAATAATCTCAGATGTGGAACTATCTTGGCCATTATTTCTTATATCTAGTTAGAACTACGTACCCAACTGCACCAAAGTTAACAGTAGCTACTATGGGGCAAATGGGCTCAAGGCCTTACCTGAACTGCAAGAGCTCTGGCCTCCAAATATTGGACTTCATATTAAACAAAATGTCTTGGCTCTCAGTTTCACATCCCACGAAGTAAAAACATCCTGAAGGAATGTCATTTGCCTTTTCCTCACACCAGCTTGCTAAAACTGACACTGTTCCCATGTTTAACAATCTCATGAGATATTAACACAATATTTTATGAAGGAATCCTAATGAGTTTTAAGTTTTTACAGTTTCTTGTAAGTTCTGTCTTAGCAGGCTTTATGCAGACACAGTTGATCGAGTCAAGACAGCAATTTAACTAACTCTTACAACATACTATTCCTGCATCCATGCTCAAATGTGCACACCTGTGAAAATCTTCACGCCAACTGCACCCCTGAGATGGTGCTGCATTTTCCAGTGATGTTGAATAGAGCTCTTTCTTATAGCACCCTACATAAGCAGTGCTTGCCAACATGGGTTTTGGATATGATCTCTTTTCCTAAAGATACCTGACAGAATCTGCCGATACACAGAGCATATACACTATTTGGTCTCAACTAGACAACAATGCTCCTTTTTGTATTAAAAGGAAGGACTTCCCATATCAGTTAGAAAAGGGTTCTGTCCCCATGTCCTCTTCCTGGTATCAACAAGTAAGCACACGCAGCCTGTGACTTCGCTTTGCCTTTTGGCAGCCTAAAAATACATCGACCTGGTTCAACTTCTGCCAACAGTGAAAAACTTCTTTGGGCAGTAATTGGATATATTATTTATGGTTCTACTCCCGAGTCATCAAGGGCTCACCCTATTGACTGATGATGTCAAATTTCTCTTAAAAGGAGACTCAAGGGACCACACCAACACACACTTCTTTCAATATACTTACTTTCTTGCAAACTATTCTTGTTTTCAAAAGTATGCTAGTTCATATGAACTTTTCCACTGGAGGTAACATGTTGCAGTAAGCCATCTCCACATATTGTCCTAACCAATTTTCTTTTTGCATTACAAGGGTGCGTCCCAGCAAAGCAAATGTGCAGGGCCATACGCTTTCAAGCTTAAAGCCTCTATGCTTATGGCTGCAGGAGCATGCATAGTTCACCCAGAGAGTCAATGAGTGACCATTGCAGACCACATTGGACACTTGCATGAAGCTCAGAATGCAACAGCACTCAGTAAAATTGTGCACTCAGTAAAACTGCAACAGCACTCAGTAAAATTCTCACATATTTTGTGCATTAAGAGTTAATAAGCTTTAAAAAAGCTTGGCTTTGTGCTAAAACTCTGTGAGTCTTTCTGCTTTGGGCCTTTCTTCCTGTGGTATTTGGAAATCTCCATCTGTTTACAATGGAAATGTACACATATTCTGTTCCATTCAGGCTACTGACCCATCACTTAATCGGGATGTTTCCAAAATAGCGGCAGTCTTGTCAAAAGCTAATTCTGGATCTCCACAGCCTGAATTTTCTTCCACATTCAAAGCACAATGCAGTATTTGAGATTGGGCTTGGTTAAGTCACCTTATCCTCACAAAATGTGTGATTTGCTCTTCAGCTTCATGTCAATCAAATTTTTCTATCGCCTACATCACTTTTTGTATCTTCAACTTAAAAGCTCCCTTCCAAGTTTTATTTTAATTTGGATTACAGTAATCATGTTTTTCTGATATTTCAGAGTTAGCTTCCTCTGGGTAAAATGAAAAACCATTAAACATTGCAAGGGCATCAGAATTTGTGAAAGCCAGAAATAAAACTACCTTCTGGCTGCCTTTCTCACTAATATCCACTGCTAACAGATCCAGGGCAATATGATCCTTACACTTCCATGTTTCTAAGGATCTTCAGCTCCAAATGAGATTCTAATTTCATGTTCTTAAAAGTTCCTTAACCTCTGTATATGCTTGAAAACATATGGAATTCAGAAATTACCATAGACCCAAGCAGCTTAAAAACACTCTTTATTTAGAGACAAGTTCCACCCATGCTTTCAAAATAGGCTACAAAACCTATCCTTACTCGGTATTTGGAGTCCTGTCTCCAAGCTTCCCATCTCTGAAACTCAAATTGCAAACAATTCTCAATACCACTGCTACCTGTACCACCCCCAAGCTAGAGATCTGCTAAAAGCAATTCCTTCTCAGTACTGTCCAGCTACAGATAAATATCAGAAATGTTAGCTAGATTTGCAAAAACACAAAACATGAGCAACAAAAAAAATGAAGCTTATGCATACCACTTTTGTTAAAAGCCAATAATATTAGAGAGTTTTTTATTTTTCAGACTGAAGTCTGAAAATTGTTCTTTAGCAAAGCAAAGGTTCCACCTGAAATGCAAAGCAGGCCAATCTGAAGGGAGTAAACAGAAGGAGCATGAACCTCTACGCACAGCTACAATATTTGATGACTTCTACTCTACTTCTGAGCACAATTCATAACTGTCAAACCAGGAAAGTCCTGACCTGTAGAATCCTACCCAATGTCTGAAGTATTAGGAGTAAGATGTATACAGACAACGCACACTTGTATAACCAACATGCTTCTTAGTACAATCCAAAAGTGCTATAGTTCTCAGAGAGAATGTTTCTCTCCAAAAACTACACCAACAGCCAATGAATTTCTAGTACATTTAATGAGTTTCATGTAACAAAAGCTGCATCTTCAAAACCTCTATTTCAATAGCAAGATGGAAGAAACTCTCTGAGGAACAGAAATCTGCATTCCACAGACTGCTAGTCAAGGATGTGGAGGAAGAGTTAATTTGAAGCAGAAATAATCATTGTATTTCACTCAGCAGGTTGTCACACTTTTGCAATGACAGAGGTCACACTGCCAGCTCTACTCTCTCAGTTCATTGCTTGCAAATCGGGAAGGAGGGAGGAAGGCAGGCAGGAAGGCAGGCAAGCAGGCAGGAAGGCAGGCAGGCAGGCAGGCAGGCAGGAAGGCAGGCAGGCAGGAAGGCAGGAAGGCAGGCAGGCAGGCAGGAAGGCAGGAAGAAAGACAGGCAGGAAGAAAGGCAGGCAGGAAGAAAGGCAGGCAGGAAGAAAGGCAGGCAGGAAGAAAGGCAGGCAGGAAGAAAGGCAGGCAGGAAGAAAGGCAGGAAGGGAACAACTGTCAAATAACTTAAAAGAATTTTCACAGAATGTGATGCATCATTTCTTTTGGGAGTTTTAGAGTAATGTATAATTAAAATATCCACAAAATACTGCTTCAAATATGGCTTTGACTTATTTTTAATTAAGAAGTTGAGTAACAAGTGCTTTGTATTGCAAGCTGTTGGCACAGAGGCAACAAAAATGCTTTCTGATTCTCTCTAATGTGCATTTTAAATTAGAGATTGAAGAATACAGTTTCACCAGGTTCCCTAAACGTTTTTCTACTGCAAAGCTACAAATAGGTTTTTACTCAACTGAATATGAATATGTCAGCCACTGTAAAGACAGTGTGCTAAGAATATGATAAAGTTTCCTACTTAAAAATCTGGTTTCATTTTGTGTATCTTGAAAACTATTACAAACTTATGAAGCAGTATTATTGCAAAACTCAAGACAGAAGAAATACCTGTAGTTGATGCACTAATTTTTACAACTAGATGAAGGAGTAATATTTACAAGATTAACAGGACCAAGCACAAAGACAACCACCAGCACACCAAAACGTTGAAACAATACTCAACGTCATTTGACAGAAAGGCTCTTTAACCAAATGAATTCGAATTGATCTAGCTGTGACCCTGTCACATATGCATAAAGCTCAAAGTCCAAAGCAGTTAGAAATGAGACATTTTTAACATCTTTAAACACGATGTGGGAAAAGGGAAAACAGCAAATTAGTTAGCAAATCCTGCTAGACTGAATAGATTTAAAAACGTGGGAGAAAGCTTTTTTGGAAGCTATAAATACATGTACAAGAAAGATGAAAAAAGCAACCTTTAGAATACATGCAATCCATCTGGAGAAAAAAAAATTCAGAACTACAGCAGATGAGAAAGACAGGAGTGCAGTGATGTGGAGTAAGTCTGAAAAGCAAGAGTGGGAAAAAATTATATAAAATTTTCAATGCACCAAAACAGCCAAAAAAACTCCCAATCCTGAAAAAACACCCTGTTGGTTTTTGACTACATAAGTAAAGGCTGTTGTCCAAAAGAAACAGAAAAAAACCACCCTCTGCGGGCTTCTGGTAAAACTATGCTTATCACATTACGTACATTTAAACACATTCCAGAATGACGGGGGGGGGGGGAGAAAAAAGAAGGGTTTTTTTGGAGAGAATTCAAAAGAGAAAAAAAATGAAAGCTGGAAGATCAAATTACAAGAGAAAATTAAGGGAATACAAAGCATTACTTCACTAAATGGTGACTAAGAGCAAGGATACAAGCATTTGAAGACAGAGATAAAGAAATATAAATGAAACATTTAAACAGACGCTTACTGATTTATCTGGCTATACAGAAATGTCTTCAGAAGGAAGGGCTAGAAGCCATAGCAACTGGAGTTTAGAGCAAATGTAAAGGATAGATGAGAGATTTTTGCTAAAAGACTTCTCCATCTTAGCTTACTGTGATATGGTAAAAAGACTGTGAGAAGGGATACTCCAGTTTCTGGCAGAAAAAAGAAATACATTCCACTAGGATCTTAAAATAACTGAAAGTATTAGGGAAAACTATATTTTTAAAAGGATCTAACAGCATGCTGAATCTATATACTTAGTGATCGTATATCCACACAGCTTTCATCAACTGTACCTTCTAAAAAAAAGTGGTTTCTTTCATAAATACCTGTTAATTTCTGCCTCTTAAAGAGGTTCGTACCAGAATGGTAGCTCAGAAACAGGTTTGAAAAAGTGCTGACTGGTGCACCAAAGAATACCTTAATCATTGATCTTTCCTTGCCTTATAACATGGAGCAGATGATGAAAATAAACAAGAGTTTTATATCAGCCAATAAAGCAGCTCTTGTAATGATGCAGCTGAGGTGACCCTCTCTGAATCATGAGCTGTCTGGAGAGCAACTACAGCATCTGAAGGTGAATCAAGGGATTTCTCCCAGACAGAAGTCTCTACCTCGTGTAAGGTCACTAGACAAATGGTTCACTGAAACCCTTTTACACTGGAAAAGCTCTGCCAAAAATAATAATAATCAGGGAGGTCTTTAAAAAAAATTGAAAGAAAAAAAAAAGAGAGAGAGAAAAAAAAGCTTATTCGTGGAATGAATTCCACTATGATCAAGTTATCCCCCAAAGTGAAAAGGTTTCAAGATCTATTTTTAATCTCCTGCAACAAGTCACCTGAAAACATGGCCTAGAACTTGAATCCAACCCAAATTTCAGCTTTAGAAATTACTTACTTCTGATTTCTCAACTCTCTGTGCATTATCAACTGGACATGGCTTTTACTACTTTAAACTATAACTGAAGAGCTGTTGTGCTTCACTGATGAACAAAGCAACACACACATATTCTCTTAACTCTATCTGACAGCTAGAAAAAAGATGAAGGTTTTCCCTCAAGTACTAAATGAGTCAGAGTGGGTCATGGTTCAGCTGTCCCACAAAGCAGAAGTACAGAAAGATAACTCCATTGCCAAAATATGCCTACATGCACATAAAACCACAAGCTTGGGAAAAGTCGGGTGAGCCTCACCTTCAGTTTGCAAGTATGATATGAAGCTTGGCTCCTACCCTTCCTTAAACTGCTAGTGGCTGCTCTCCTAGAGGTTAACTGCTTTTAGGAGTGATAGAAAATGATCCTGAAGCCTCAGCTGATAAGCTGTCTTAGCAAAGCCAACTGTAGTACCACAAGCAAGATGCATATTACCCAAAAAAATACAAAAGACCTACTAGGTATTCTGAATGATACCTAGACCTAAGAATGTATTCCACAGTATGGAATGTACTTGTTTGTCATTATATTTGAAACAAGAGAAGTTTCACAATTCTGTTGTATTTACGTTCTCCTGCCACGTTTGCACACCTCTGTAATAAATCCCTTCACATGTTTATTATCCAGTGGGTCTGGAGCAGGCTAGCCCTGTTATCATAACCCAGCAACTACTAGGCTGAAGCCAAAGGGACACAAAACTACTGATGAAAACACATAGAACAGGATACACATATACTCACCCTCATAGAGGTTTCTCCACCGTGGGGCTGTTGCAGCCTGAAGACTTGAGCAACCATGTGTTCTGTGGAGGGGTGCAACAGGATACGTCGGGAAGCCAGTCCCACCATAACATATCTGCCCATTGGAGACAGGCTCACAGAAATTGCATTAGGGCCTGTGAAGAGAAGAGGGGTTATTTCTCTCACAGGCTGATATCCCTCCCCATGCTTCATCCTCACAGCTTTTTAATTCTCTTCCAGCATTCCCATAACATATGCCATACTAATCTAATTCTTAAAAGGGGTAGAGAAGAATAAGGAGACCTACACAAGTTACCAATCTTCCAAGACATTTCCTTGCTGCCAGTGTTCTGCCACTAGAACAATGAAGTCCTTTAAGGGATTAAAAAAACTATCCCTTAGCAGCTTCCCCATAGCAACACTTTACTTGTTGAGACCATACCACAAGTCTCTCCCCAGTAGCACCATGTCTGAGGCTGGCTAGAAGGCCAATTAAATATTTCGTGCAGCTATAACTACTGATGGCTATTGCATTTCTTACTGAAGGCTGAAGTTCTGAGGTAACTTCTTACACCCTCCACCCACCCTGACTTCTTGCTGCATGCTTACCAAATCGCTTTGTGTAAAGCATCTCGCCCAAGTTGTGGGGTGCCAGAGAATATACAGCCAGTATTCCTTCATCAGGGAAGCCTCTTTGACTGCTGGGAATGAAGGCTGCCAGCAGCTGCCCATCGGCAGAGATATCACAGCTAGCATCGTTGTAAATTTTGCAGTTTTGGACAAGCACATTCACAGAGGCTACAAAAAGGAAAGGAATAGTGATTAAAGCACTAAGGTTGAACAGAGAATAAAGTAAGATCTAAACCTAATGTTGGAGAATGGACAGTACATGCTAAAGGCACTCAAGACATTTAGCTTCCTCCAAAAGTTTATGAAACATTAATACTCTGATTAATGTAAAATTTGCTCCAAAACGGAGATAAGATACTGCAATGAGCCCAGGAAATTAAATCTATTTACCTCCTGGAGCCTTCAGCCAAGAAATAGTAGCAATTGTACTTTATCAAACCCTTCCCTTTCTTGAGTATAACACTATCCTTTGCAAAGAACAGCACAGTTTAAACAAGTCTTGAATCATGACACTCTGACAAACTCCAGCAGTGGTCTCATTAGAAACAGTACACCTTAATTCATTTCCTTTTCTCTTGTGGAGCGCCTAGTTCCCGCTCTTCTCATCTCCAACAAACAGGAGATGAGTGAAAAACTCCTCCCTGCAGATACAGACATTCATTTCTGACAGCTGATTTTTACACCAATCTTGGAAAAAATAAGTGAGAAAAGGCAGAGACTTCTCCAGCCAGTCCTCTATTTAATTACTCCAATATTTGAGACACTCATACAAATCAGTGAAGTGACTGTTCAGCAGGCAGTAGGGAGTCTAAAACCAGCAATCCACAAAACCAGCAATCCACAAAACTTACAAGAAGTTTTACTTTAATGCCTGATATTGTGCTGCTGGGTGACCTCATACAAATTTGTACACACCCTTTGTACCTTGCATATTCAGACTACAAGCTCTTTGGGCTACTGAATCTTACTGTGCTTGTGTGCCATTCCTAGTATAATGAAGTTCCAAGGCCTTTTAGCACCATCGTCACGAACAGTTCAGTGGTGCCTTGGTAAGACATGGCTGGAGTTATGTTCACTCCCTCAGCCTAACCTCCAGTTTTTCACTACACTCCAGTTTTTCACTAAAACAGCTCCAATTATTCCAGGAGGTCTGAAGCTGAAACGGCATACGCTATTTTGGGGATGGGGAAATTTCGGATTGTAGTATTTTCAAACTCAAGGGGATAGAAATATAAAAAAAATAATACCCCCCCATTTGCAATATAGAAAGTTTGCACACTAGAAGACTGACCACCCCATCTCCCATGCTTGAAGCTATAGCATCATGCAAAACACTGTCCATTTCTACAGTCCAGAAATGATCTTCTAAACAACCAGACTATGCCTAGCCCACAAGTGGCTTTGATATGTTCAGCTAAAACTGCAAATGAGTTTATGAAGGCAATTCTTGGTCTAGATTCCTTATTAGCTTAACAAAATAACAGTGCCAAGAATGCTTTGTGCATATTTCTGAAAGTCCAAACTTCTAAATTAAATTAAGGTTGTAACTCAATATTTGAACAAACCCTACCCTTTGTTTCCAACACGTGTGGAAGAAAGTTACATCAGGGAACTGCTATGACTGAAAAACTCCTCACAGTTGCCCGGGTCACTTTTAAGCCAGAACAGTTTCCCAACCCCGTACGCCACATGGCCACATAGATGTTTGCAGCAGCAGAAAAGGTAGTCATGAGAGGGAAGCAGACAGGACTGCCTCTTCTTCCAGCATTGCTGATTTAAAACACTTGCTGAACATCAGCTTTAATTCTTCTGGTCTCAAAGACATTTTTCCTGGGAACTGCTTTCCTCTGTGGTTGAGTATCAAATTCTACTGTTCCATTTAAGAAACTCTGATGAAAAAGAAGATGAGGATAAAAAGTGGACTATATAATTACATTCAGTACCAAACCACCTACACCTGTACTCTAAATTTATTCAACCAATTTTTCAGTCTTGAAGCTGCTAAAACCAGTAATTTTCAGCCTAGTATAAACAGAAAAGTGTTGAACACAAAAAGGTAAATAATGGTAGTCATTATCAATGCTGCAATACCAGTATCTAAAATACACATGGCCCTTAAAGAACAGATGGTTCAAAAGATGACAAAAGTCTGGAGTGCTTTGTCTGAACCTAGTTGAACAGAAAGACAAGAGAATAAAGATTAAAGACTATACTGCCTAATTTTCGAAAAAAAGTAGAATTAAAATGTGCCCTTTTTTGAAATCTAGGCTTCATTTAAGTACTCATTATGTCACCAGAAAAGAAGATGGGCATCAAGACAAGAGCTGCAGTATATGCTGTGAACTAGCTAAAGGATGCACGACAGTGGGTTGCACTATTGTAATCTCAGTCAAACTGGGAGGATTCCTGGTGAGTTCTTCAGTGACTCATTTCAAAACCAGTCCTTTTTATGAGCTTTATCAATGGGCTAGGCACACAGTGGAACTGGCTGATGAATTCTCTTGATAAAGTTGGGTAATTTCATTAACAGAGCATTACCAGGCCACACAGTGAACCAAAGTACACAGAGACATAACAGAAGTGAAATGAAGGAATTATAGAGTGTGTTGACATTTATAAATTTCTGGTTTACCTGGGAACTTCTCAGTCAAAAACAAGAGAGAATCAACTTTGGTAATCATAGTAAAGACTGAGCCATTCACTCAGTATAACACTGAAAGTTATTAACTGCAATCCTGGCACAGTTTGGGACAGCCACGTTCAAGAAAGATACAACCCTAAATGGTAACATGTTCATCAAAGAAGAGGACTGAGGAAAATGAAACATTATTTTATGCTTAAACAAATACATAAACCCCCCAAACAAATAAATACATAAGGAAATGGAACTGTATATTGTATTTACAAAAAATAACAGAAAAAAGTGTCAGAAAAATATCACTTCTCTTTACAAATAATGTTGACAGGTAAGAGAGTAAAAGAAGCCATTGAGTTTGGACATTGGGCTTCAAGCAGAATAGCAAGATTCTAGAATAGTCTTTCAGCAGAAGTGAAAGGAGTCAAGAATTTAACCAATAATAAGATAGAATATTAGGAACTACAAGATGTGCTTGCCTAAGACAGCAGAGAGATAGACTACTTGGCTAAGGGTGTCCTTTCTCAATTCCTTTGTAGTTGTACTCCAATGAGCTGTGATCTAAAGAAATGGGGAAAAAAAGAGCGCAGGGTCAGGGGGGAATATGAGAACACATTGAAAAGGTGAGTATTGGGACTCTCCCAGTCACACCTGAGTTAACTACTTAAAAGAGAGCCAAGCAAGAAAACAAGCAAAATAACGCACTACATATGGAGAGCATTTGCCAGAGATACAACTATGAAAAACACTCTCACCACCAACCCTGCAAAAAACTCATTATTAGAAAATATAGTCCAGTCCCTTTTTGTGGGTCTAAGAACTGTTCTCTCTTATTCCTATTCTGCATCTGCCTAAGTTTGCCCTGCATCTCTGGACTCGCGATGCAGTTCCCTGAGGTAGCCACAGTTTCTCTATAATGTTAACTACTGTCAGTTGCTTCTCAATATTAGAAGCAATAAAACTATATACCTGCTTCCTAAGATCAAAGGTATGGGTCTCATTTAATCATAGGATGGTTTGAGTTGGAATGGACCTTAAAGATCATCTAGTTTCAAATCCTCTGCCATGTGCAGGGACACCCTCCACTAAATCAGGCTGCTCAGGGCCCCATCCCACATGGCCTTTAATGCTTCCAGGGATGGGGCATCCATAACTTCTCTGGGCATCTTGTTTCAGTGTCTCATCACCCTCCGAGTAAAGAATTTCCTTTTAACATCCAACCTAAATCTCCCTTCTTTTACTTCAAAACCATTCTCCCTTGTCCTATCATTACCTACTCACGCAAAAAGTCTCTCTCCATTTTTTTTTTCAAAGCTCCCTGCAAGTACTGAAAGGCTCCCCAGAGCCTTTTCTTCTCTAGCCTGAACAACGCCAGTTCTCTCAGCCTGTCTTCATAGGAGAGAGGCTCCAGCCTTCTAATCATCTTTGTGGCCTTCCTCTGGACTTGCTCCAACAGGCCTAGAGACAGGTCCTAAACAGGACCTATTTATCCCAGGGACCCTTCTGTACCAATGAACACCTGGTGCTTTTCAAAGAGGCGCACAGGCAATGTTTCTTCCTTGTTTCTATAACAATTGAAAAATCACAGTCTATAAGAATCCATGTCTCTTCTCAGCTTTTAAAGACTATTTTTTTTTAATCTGATGCAAACTTGGACATTCCTAAGAGAAGAATCCCACATCTTCATTTTTGCAAGATAAGAAATGTTTGTATTTCTTCTGTACTATTTACAGATTCGGGGACATTGACATGTCCTGTACATATCCTTGCAGTTCCATGGCTAATTTTTTCCTTTCCAAGTCTCTAATCCTCTTCCTCATCTAGCATTTATTATATGTCTTTGTAAAACAATGCTGAATTTTGATCACCAGTCACCAAGAGTCTATTTATCATATAAGACAGGTTCACTCATTTTTTATTTACAGGATTTTTTCTCTTTTTTTCCCCCCACCTGCCCCTCCTTCAGCACAGCAAAGAGGTTTTTGGTGAGCAGTTCACAGTGATGACCAACATGACTGCAGATCGTCTTGATTTTAAAGTTTGTTGCATATGTGGTGAATATCTCCTAGCAAAACAGTTTGTGAGTTCTCCTGCCACAAGTGAACCATCTTTTCCCTTTGATGTGTGCCTGGAACATAAATATCACAGATGCAAGTTGTGCTTAACAAGAAAGTGCCATTTATTTCAGTCTTTCAATATTCGATTCACACTGGCATTATGGTTCTTTGCTCTTCCCTCATTTACAAAGGATGAGAGACTGAGGTAGCACACTTAGAACCAAGAGAGCCTACTGTGCCAGCAGAAAAACTCTAAATGTGAGAGGTGGTGATCTCAGCAAGGTTTCATTTTAAGGAACAGCATCTAAGAGATTTTCAAGACATGGGAAAGATAAGATACCCATGCATTTGACAAAGCCAGAAGCTTTTTGATTTCTTTGAACCTGAGGCCTGATCTATGAAAATGAAACCAATAGAGATTATTTTAGGGGGAAATAGTTGCTATTTTTGGAAAACTGCTTACAACAAGGCTGCCCTTTCATTCTTTGTTTTCTTTTGTCATTAGTCCAGCCACAGAGCTGACAGAACATATCAAAAGAAGCATCAGAGAACAAATTAGTCAAGCTGTTGTGCCAACTTGGAGTGCTTACACCTACAGCATCAATTCCACTTGAAGCTGGGGAAGGCCTGGAATGCCAGCAGCAACAGCACTTTTTGCCAAAGGAAAACTGTGCTGGGCGCACCATCCGCTCCTCACCACCATTGTGGATAGCACTTTCTTCATAGCTGCTCCTATTTAAAAAATTGTTTAGCATGCCTTTTTTTTCCTTCTATTAAGTTATTCTGCATTCCACTGTGGACCAGTAAGTATTGATCAAACCACACTCCTCGAGTCCCAGACAGTGTTAGAACAGGACAAGTTCCTGATGCATGACTAAATATGGAAGAACAAGACTAGTTCAGCCACAGTGGCTAGAAATTGAAATAATGAGCAGTGAGTACCATGAGAAAAACTATAATCAAAAGATATAAACAAGAGACAAAACCTTCATATATTTTAGCAATAGGAAGGCTATACTCTACACTGTTTTCAATACTTAGCTGCAGGAATTCTAAGGATATGCAACATTTACTAGAAGAATATTAAATAAATGCAGAGATAGCATTGTCTCTGCTGTCAAATTATTTCTCCACCCTAATGCTGATATGACTGACAATTATAATTTAAGACTGGGTAATGTTTATTTCAGAGCTATTAGAAGCAAAACTAGCAAAAGGAGAGAAGAAATCTGAAGCCATCTTTTTCCATTTTGCAATTAATAGAGAAAGACAGGGAAGAGACTAAAATCCCACAAGTCCCTGCAAAGCCATTTTCCCAAGACCGCTGGGGTCCACTTTTGCGTTCTTGCTGGACTGAGCATCCGTGAGGTTGCTGCTGCAGAACCACATCCTGAGCCTGGGGCTCCCAAGAGTGCTGGGGCCCAGACACTGAGATCACAGAACTGCATTTATCACACTGCTGTCACTTACTCAGATGTGTCTGCTTTAGAGGAAAACATCCTACTTCCAAGCTATCTTTTCTTTGTTTAATTGTAACAGGAAGAAGAGCTGCTTAAAGATAGAGGTTGGCCACAAAGTCATTTTTTTGATGGAGAGTGGAGCTGGCAGGCGGTCCCAAACTCCAGCTGCATCATTTCATCTGCCTGAACTCCCAAACCACTTGTAGCTCAAGTCAGTCCTAGGACATGCAACAGCCCCCTCTGCGTAAGCAGATTCCCTCACAGAACTACCTCTGATTTATAAGAAACAACGGGGGAAAAAAAAGGAGATACTGAGGTCACATGCTTTACTTGGCAAATAGTTTATTTCCAATATCATGAAGAATCAGGAAAAAACTCCTCCAACCCATCTCTCCGCTAATATATATTTAACTTCACAGTATCTTTAATTTATGTCCCTTGGCAAACTTGCAGCTTGCTTTTGTTCTGTGGCTAGGCAAGCTTGGTAAATACCTGGTTTAGGATGAGCACAGCTGCTACATCTTCATACAACCCTACTAGACCTTGGCAGAAGGAGATAAGGTTAACTAGTCTAGATATGCCAGAATTGGACTCGGCACACAAAAAGAAAGAAGCAAAGTAAAACTGAGTATCTCCAAATGGTAATAAGACAAGATGGACAAGCCAAGTACTATGTAGCACAATGTGGAGAGTCAGAAAGGCTGGGGACGGACTTGTAGCAGAAGTGTGGCCTACAAGAAAGGCACAACAACAATAGAAACCATACCCAGCTAAGTGGAAGCTATTTCAGAATAAAAGCATCCTGGTAGGGGAGAGGGAAAAGATTGAAATATTGATGTATTGAGCAGCAGATGGTTCTTAATTTCTATGGGATTCTATAAATTATAAACAAACATCTTATGCTTGCCTTTTTTTTTTTCTAATTAGCAGCTGCCTCCTCAACAGCCAGATGAGGCCAAAAAATAAGCTATGAGCAGCTGAAGCACTCTTCAACTGCTTTAGAACTTGCAGAGAAGTCCCAAGGGATTTAAGTTGTTTCCCCCTCTGACTTCATCTTTATTCTGTTCCAGAGTCTCGCAGGACCACTGAAAGTATTGCCATGTGGCAAAACTTTGCCTTGAGCACTGATGCCCACAAGCAGCTGAGAGGAAACATGGTCAGGACAGGTGACTTACACTGTTCACAGGGATCTTCCAGCCATAGAGCATCATGCCCAGTGTATAAACTAAGGGAGTTGGCCGGGAGTGACCAATCACTGTTCAGGGATTGGATGGGCATCGGTCAGCAGGTGGTAATTGTCCTATTCATCACTTAGTTTTCTTGGGTTTTATTCTTATACCCTTCCCCCCCTTCTTTCTCTCTCTCTCCCCTCCCCCTCCTTTTCATTACTATTTTTGCTATTGTTATTGTTAACTTTATTTCAATTATTAAATTGCTCTTATTTCAAACCATGAATTTTATCTTTTTCTGATTGTCCTCCCTATCCCGGAGGGGCGGGAAGAAGTGAACAAGTGGCTGCCTGGTATTAAACCATGACAGCCTGACTGGATGGAGCTTTGACTAACCTGATCTATTGAAAGATGTTCCTGCTCACAGCAGGGGAGGTGAAGAAGATGATTTCTAAAACTCCATTCTAGACCAAACCATTCTTTGATCTGTGATTTCAATTCTCTGCATCTCTGCTACTACAGTGTCAACCACATGTGATCCTTTTGTGAGTCCTTTCAGCAACAGGACACTACCCCACAGAGACCTCTGCAGTCAGATATATAATTTCTGGAAATGCAGAACCGACAGGGTTGGAACTGGGAGAGTTTTCTTAATTCATTTCAATGGCTACCTGTGAAAGCAGAAGTCTTTCTGAAAAAAAAAAATCCCTGTTCTCCCTAAAAAAGTCAGCCCCTCAAAGCAGAACCTAATCTGCTTTTGCTGAGAAGTCAAGCAATGAATTTCACATATGCACAGATATGGCCCAAGCTAAAAATCACTGTACAAAGAAACATTCATGAATATCTACCTCCTAGCTTCATCCCAGGCTGCCATAAACATTTCTGCAGCTGTGTAAGCAAGCTATATCAGGATACCATTCTGGATTAAAATAGCCTTTCTAGTCAAGTTAGTTTTCGCCCTGAAAATGTCATTCTTTGATCAGCTGACCACAACCACCAAATATGCTTGTGCCTGTGTAAGGAAGGCTCTTCCAATGCAAGAGCTAGCTTATGCCATGGAACACATGGTCTAAGGGAATACTGCTTATATTCCTGACTCAGGAGCAACTTTCACCTGAGAAATGGGGTAAATCACTGCTTTTGCAAATGGCTAGAAGGTACATCTACTTCCCGGGGCTTCCAATACTGGTGAGCAAAAGATCAGGGTCCTGATTCCCACAATGTATTGCAGCACTTTATTCCACACTAATGTCAATAACTTAAGAGAAATCAGACCCAGTTCATTAGCAGGTTGTAATTTAAAGGTATAAAGACAGTATTTCTCTAGGAACTTTTAAAGTAAGAGAATGAAGAGATTGGAAACAGAATTCCAAGAGAATGGTATATGCTCACAAAAACGCTCACAGAAAAGTGCCCCATTTATACGTGGATTTGCTGATAGCAAGAATACACAAGCTAGACAGAGCAGGAACAGCTCTGCAAGCTTTAAGTCAACTTTCTCAAAAGACTAAGCATTTTATAGTTCCAAATGCAACATGACAATCAAGTAATCCAAGGCCTGTAAAATACAGATGCCTTTGAAATATCCTAGAGCTTATGGTAGCTCTGGTTGGTACAGACTTAAAAGACCAGTGCCGTTTCTAGCTTACCATTGCTGATTTCAGGCAGATCAAATTTAGTGAAGTCCCACCACTGGAGTCGGTAGGTGGTGTTGGCAATGTTGCTGGCCACAGCTGATTGTCCATCCCCAATCACAGCACCTACAGAAAAGGGGGAAATAATTAGCAATTTAACCTCTATGAGATTATCCAGAAAAAAAGCTGGGGAGACAAAACCATAGAAAACTCAAAACTCTAAGTTCTTAGAAAACCTTATTTACAGAAATGGCAACGTGTTCCCAATAAGCCACAGAACACAGGAAATTAATAGGAAAGCATCTCCCTACAACACATTTCTGACAGAAAATAAAGTTGATAAGAGGTAAGAGTTGCCCAGACACATAAGGCAGAAATCCTAATCAATTCATTTGGTGCAAATGCATTCTTACTTATCAATACTAGTGAAGCTGTATTTTCACAGACCAAAAATATTTTAGTAATAGTTATGAAGGCAGATCAGAATACATACTGATGAAAAGCACTGCCTTGGCAAATTACACACATCTGTGGACATAATCATTGCTACTACTGTAAACTTCACGCAGAAGATACAGGTTGCCTACAGTATTTGCCACATAGTAAGGGTTGAAACAAAAAATTCGCAAGGAAGACCTATGAGCTGGCCCTTTGCTGCTCTAGGTAGTCCAACCTACAGCAGGCAAGGGCTGCTCTGACTCTAGGCAAGTGACATGACCCTTGCTAACCACCCACAGATTTGGACAATAGCCCAAAGCAGAAGGCAAAGCAGAATACCTCAGAAACATCACAAAGAACCTAATTTTCCAGGCAGAAAGCAACAGTCACTGGTAACTCAAGTGAGCATACATTTGAGAAAGCTTGGATGCATTAAATGTGATTCCTAGGGAGACAAATGATGAGGAGAAACAGTTTTAGATGATAGTACTACAGTCAAAAATCTCATGCTATTTGCAGTCTCCAGGGCCTTCCTACCTGCAGCCCTTGTATTTCACAAATGCTGGCACCCAGAGAAACTCAAGGTAATAGAATTTGGTAAGGGAGAGCAAAACAAGATCATCCTCGAGCACAAAGGACTAAAAGCAAAGCCTCTAGAGCCTATGCAGTCTGGATTTCAGTACTCAAGGGCTGCTCTTCTGCTATCTTGCCTCCAGCCCTCATGTGGAGAACAGAAAACAAGCAGTGGGATTTGCTGCAGGGAAACAGTAACTAATATCACCAACAAGACAGCAACTGAGTGAGGCAAGGAAAATGCTCTGCAGAGACAGGCAACAGGAATTCTACTCTGGGAACATAATTCCAGAATATTGATCTTATTACAGTTATTACAAAGTTACATCACCTCTTATGCAATGAGTATAACCTTTGCAGGTTATACAAACTGGGTATATATATAAAATATAAACTGGAGAAGAACATACCCTAGGAGAATAACTGTGCTCTCCCTCTGCATCACTGAAGCCTGACAACATCACTTAACTGCTTCACAAAGAGCAAATTCATCTAGCTCATACAACTGCTGCACCTACTGCTACAAGTATCAAAAAAAAAGGAGTTGGCAAACAGTTTTGAATTTTATTCTGTGAAGATTCTGATCTTCTCATCCCTTTACCTGTAACCTTCAGGTTCGTTACAGTGTTTATTTAAACCTCTTCACCTCCAAAGGCAGTCACATTATACACAGAGAAGGTAACAATGGAAAAACACAGTACCGCCCCACCTACAGGACAGTCCCACACAAATTACAGAGCCAGCCAAGGCTACCAATTAATGTTAATGCTCCAAGTAACAGATACCTTTGCCAAAGGGATTAGGACACAGGGAACGTAGAGTGAAAGGTGCATGTTCAGAAGGATTTGACCCATTTCTCAAAAGCTCCAAACCAGTGTACCTAACACTAACCACAAATCCATGATCTACATGCTTTTATTAAGTAATTATCTCTACTTACAATAATTATGCAATTGAGCAGTGCAATTATTAAATTATACCTATACACATACAACATTTGTTATATGTATAGTGAAGTAACATTTGTATCACAAACCCTGCCAGATACCTCCCACATGCATGCATACACTGTCCTACAGTAAAGATGATTAAAAGCATGCAAACATTTCAGACAATCAACCTATGGAGAAAAATACCCCCTAGCACAGAACTATGCTATCCTAACCTGTATTGTTCTCTTTAGTTGACAGGGAGACCATTTGAGGCCATGGGTGGAAAACTTAAGAAACTTAAAATCCTCACTACAGAGCTTTTGTTCACCATGCAGCATGAGAACTCATTCTCAGTTGGCTTTGCCCAGTCAGGGTTTCAGCCTGGATGAGAGCAGAAGGTGCTGTTGCCTCTCAAGTTGCAGTGTATGTAATCTGGAGGAAAACAACACACTTCATCTTCTTAAATGTGGGCAGCAACAGACCAGCTCTTACAAGCAGCTGTTCTCACCAACCACCTGACACTCCTGTTTCCTGGGTCTTCCACTGTTCGATGGGATCACGAGTGACTGCAGTGGGTACCCAAGGGTCTCGGGCTTGTCATCCTCATGAACAGAACGACCTTTTACTGCAGAGATGATGTAGATTTCAAAATGCTGAAATCCAAAGCAAAGGCCAATTGAAATGCAGTGAACGTAGGTTTGATTGGCAGTTTTCCTGCGTCTGTCTATCACTGCGTAATAAACACTGGGTGATGGCAGAAATGAAGACAAATGCTTTCAGCAGCCCCCCCTCTTCCCCCCACCACCCCAATCTCCATCCACCCCCGCTCAGCACATGACAAAAGAGTTTAAAGAGTGGGGGGAAAAAAGTCTTAACAAAGACTTAAAAAAAAATCCTCAAATCTTTTCTTATAGGCCACCTACACGTGACAGATATTTATCCATCAGTCTCAATCTCCTCAGAGGATCCAACGTATCTTGGCATATGGAGAAATGAACCTTTGCCAGTCAACTATTGCTCATTTATGAATCAAGTCATGCAAACCAACGTCTGAGTTTAGACTGAAAGGGAAATAAGGGGTCCAAAACCACTTTCCATATCACTCCAGAACTCCCTCAGTGAAAAGCAGGGTAACGCTGGACTACTACTATCTAACACTCAGAAGAACTAATACTCCAGAGCTACACACAAACTTTAGGGTACAAGTTTTGAGAACATGAAACATCTATATACTATGGGAATTTCTTTCCCATGTATTTAACAGAAACCAGAGCTCAAATTTTTTCTAGACTAGATCCTGAGGCAGTGATTAGGCCCTGGTATGAAATTCCCCCTGATTAGTACTTGCATCTCTAAGCATGAGTATCTTTGAAAAGTAATTACCTTTTTATGAAACCACTTGTAACTGTAGCTCATACTGTGGTTATCCTGTACTTGCAGAAAAGATCTATCACAGCTGAAGAGTTTTACATGTACTAGGTCTAGAGTTACTGTAATCCAGGCTCCAGGAAGTCCAAAACACAGGACAAATCTATTTGATAAACCAAGGATAAGGCTCTTTGCTGCAAGAATACACCAGATTTTTCTCAACCAGTTCTGAAGCAATTTGAATTCAGCCAAAATGATTATTAGTCTCTGAAGCCTAGTGGAGATGCAACAGGTTCTTACACATCTCCGACCGTGAAGTATTTTATGGGGCAACCTGGTTTGGGGAACTGCCTTTGATCACAGTAAATACATTAAATATGAATTTGACAAGTCTCAGCAAATCTCTATTCCAGGCTACCATGAAGACACAGCCTTTGAAGTGGCCAAGGTAACTAAAACTGGGCTAATGCTGTAGAAACAGTATGCATAGCAACCTGGTATTTTCAACAATTTATTTTGCTTGTTCTTCAGTGTACTAGCAAGCTGTAAATAAGAAGCGGGCAAAATTATTTTCATGAATGGATGCACAAAATGCTATTAAGAGTAGTTTGGTATATACTAAGTGCTAAAGGGATTTTAAGATTCAATGTTAACTGAGAAAGCCTCTAAGAGATCTATGCCCTTTGAAGACTGAACCCTCAAAAAGCTATTATTTTTCTTTACTGCAGATGTATAAAATAAGAAGAAATGTAATTTCCCATTAGTGTTCATTCCTACTACAAAATTTCCTTTTAAAAGGGGCAATACTTAGCATGCAGAGTTCCACAGCACTGTCAGCTACGGGAATTTGAGCAGGCCTCAGCTGGTAAGTAAAGATGACTGTCCTAATAGGAGCCGAGTTCAGTGCCCAAGGGCTCCACTCACATTGTGAACAATGCAAACATCATATGGAAAAGGGAATTTTTCAGCCACAAGTTTCAGACTTCAAAAGGAAATCAGTTTATTTGCAAGGAACACAAACAAAAAATGAACACGTGCTCTGCCCAAAGCCCCCATCTCCAGTACAGTCAGGATGGCTCCTTGACATCTTCCTATATTTCTTTGTCTGATCATCTAACAATTAATATAGAAATGCATCTAGTAAGCATTTCTCTTTGATGGGAGGATCCAGTTTTCCCTCAGGGAAACTAGAAGACATTACAGTCCTTTTCAAATGCATCTCCTCTTATCTGAATTGTTTGCACCTCACCAAGCAAACTGGTAATTTCAGGCTTCTCCGTCCTGTTCACTGGATAGAGATCCCCTGCTCATTGTCACCCAGCTACACACAGAAGCTGGAAAATCAGATATGCAATAGCATGGTGAGTTTTTCCAGAACCAGCAAGAACTGAGCTAGTAATATTCACACAGAACATCGCAGATGAGGAAAACCCTGGACTTGATGAAAAATAAGGTATCTTATCATAGCCTTTGCATGTACACATCGGAGCAAGCAAATGTCACTGTTCAGGAAGCCATCATCCTACTCAGGGTGACCAATAAAGAACAAGCAGTTTTAATTTCCTTGCTGTAGCTACATCAAGCCTCTCAGCTTCTGTTAGCAACAGATCAGGGTCTAAGTCTCCAACCTGCCAAGAACTTTCTCCAACCATTCAATATCAGATATGCACTGCTGAACAGAAAAAATCCCAACCAAATAAACCGTAAGGAATTCACAGAATCACAGAATTCCTTCCTTCTACCTCCCAAATCACTACCAATCATCACAGCCATACCACAATGAAAGTCTACAGCATTTAAGACAATTTTTGCACACTATTTATCTGTAAGAATCATAATCTCTCACGCCATTAAAAAACCCCCACAAACAAACAACAACAAAACACACAGAGAAATACCATCGGAACCACGGGCATACCACAGTGTCTTACTCCTCACCTCAATGATGAGTTAAGAGAAAATAACTGCTCAACAACTGCTAGAAAGGAGAAGGGATGAATGGGAAGTGAGAGCTTGACTTCGGCAACTGAATACAAAGTTAACAGTCATATGTTATTAATGATATGTAATTATTTAGCTTATGCGTGGTTTGTAAGTTCATTCTTGTAGGGTAGTAAGTACAATTCAAAAGAAAACTGAAAATTCTGCTTGCAAAAGAAGCAGAGTTGCAAGCCTTAGTGGTGCTCTTACATTTGTACAACTCAAATGAAACTGTTAAGTGCTATTTTCTTCTTTATAAGAAAATCTTCATGAACAAGGACTGTTTAAGATCAGATGTTTGCTTTCTCATTTGTCATTTATGATGCTCTTAGCTGCAGTCGATCTGAAGTTCCATGCAAAGGCTCCACTACACCAATTGTTTTACACTAAGTAACAGCATGCATGCATAGACCTTTAAAAGAGAAAAAAACCCACTTGTTTAGGGACCAGCATGAAACTCATGTAAATCTGATGCTGCGAAGAGTACTGGAATGCCATGTAAAGAGATGGAAGTGTTCCATGAAGCACTCGGGTGGAAATAAATGTCATCAGGCTACACAGCCAAGGGAAATCTTCCTACAAATTGAGGTGCTGTATCACCGAAAGAGCTCGACAGGAAAAGGTTATGGAAACAGAAAGAAACATCTGTTACCCTTGGCTGAAACAATTTGCAAGTTGTTTGAGAAGTGGGTGGTCAAACAAGCTTTCTCTTTTTTCATTTAGGCCCCTTGCTGGGAAGGGTAGTCAAGGCTGGAGTCTTTTATCAGCTAACTGCCGGAGCTTATTTCCATGTGATAGCGGCATGTGTTAAAAGCATGCCTCATACTACCATATGATTCAAGCAGTAAAACATGTTTCCTTCAGTATAGCCTTTTAGGGAAAATATTCAAGCACTAAAAATATATTCCAATCTGCATTTCATTTAACTAATGTTTTCGTTTGACCTTTTCTGTGTATTTTCAGCCTTTTATATGATTTGTCTGTATGCATAAAGAAACCCTAACATAAAACAATGAGTAAATGGTTGGAGAAAAGGATTTACACTTTCTTCATAATTTCAGTTATTCGATACATCATAAAATCCTCTGATACTTACAGAATCAGGTATAAGAACCATCAAGCTACTGCCCTGGTGGGGGAGTCAGAACCCTATTTACTGGAAAATACTGGGGAAATAAAGACAACTTTATCTTGTCAGTGTGAGGAGAAACAATAATATGGGTTACAGATATTCTGCATCTGGAGGTCCATACCAATCTACTAAAAAAGTCAGTGATAATATATTTTAAATCAGCTCCCAAGCAACTGATGCTGCAAGAGAAAAGTGTTTTTGCAAATTAATCGGGGGGGGGGGGAAGAGGGCAGCGAATGAGGCCAAGACACACTGCTAGATGAAAAGGCAGAAAACAGCTGAATTTTGCAGTGTCTAAAGAAACGTGTATTCATTTCCTTTACCTCTGAACCCATATATGAGGGCATATTCACAGCCCTCCTCCCTTGTAGGGTTCCAAAAACAGTAGGTGACTCTCCAAATCAAAAGGTCACACCTCTCCTGCCAGAATTTAAGTTTAACAAAATCCCTGTGAACGTGAACTAGGAAGGTCTCAATACCTAATCTGTGCTGTGTGTCACCTGGGGTTTTTCCCTCTGCTAACTCTGCCTCTTATGATGCCTCTGCTCTGTTGTCACTGAATGCTATGCTTCCGCTCTCTCCCATCACTAAGTCCCTTGCATCATTACCAAGCCCTTCATTAAATGCTGTTGGAAGTCCGCTTTTTAACCTCCACATCTGCGTACATTCTCTGCACAAAACCAGAGCAAAATCTGTGCCTGGCAGGCATTTCCTTTTGTAAAACTCCTTTTCTTTCCTTTTCTGACTTTTCAGAGCATGAAATGTGCCTGCTAATCCTAATTGCCTCAGATGGAAAGCCTTGCAGAGACTAGTCAAAGGGGGCATCCTTCCACCAAGCAGCTGTGAGCAGGCACCAGAGACTAAACTCTTGAGTTTCCAGAGCTCCCATCTCACTTTGTTGCCTTTATGAAGAACATAAGGACAACCTTCCACAAGTAGCTATAAGGGAATGGGGACTTGCCTCCCAGACTTCCCTGCCTAAATGGCCCTTCCAGTCCAAGAGCACATTCTGAACTCATTGTGTGACCTGACTCAAGGTAGGCAGTCCTCAAATACTGCTGCTATATGTCAAAACAAAAAAGCTAAATGTCTGGCTTTTCAGGGTCATTTGCTGATCTGCATCCCAACACCAGCAGTCTTACTGAAGAAAAAGTTTGTAAGGTCCCACTGGCACATCCACAGCTGGTCTTTTCATTAGCAGCGCCATGGCCAGTATCACAGGCACTGAGAAACTGAATCAGTATTGCATTAAGACGTTTTTGCCTCCAACAAGCATTAAAGAAGTTAACTTTCTGGTCTAGCAGTGTTTGTCTGGATTCAGAGGAGTATTTCCACTGCAGCAACAAAAAACTCCTTCAGAGGGTTGCTGTTATTGCCTAACCAGAATATTCTTACCAACCAAGGCTTGTGTCCTCCACAGTTGTCACACCACATGGTCTACTAGGTCTACTGCAGTTCACTCATCTAACATAGATGCTAACACAGTATCAGACTAATCCAGTCTTGCCAAAAACTTTTGTATACAGTTTTCATTAATTCAGAGGTCTTGCAATTTCTTGAGATTTTTCTTACAGAGACTGTTTGCCAAGACCCTTGCCAACTCTAGCCCATATTCCAGTCAGGTTATATTTTATCATCAACGCTATAGCTCATAAGTTAGTGTGGTCACAGTTTTAGTTCACACTAAGTGATTCCTCTCCTGAGAAGAAGCCCAAATAATGTTGTAACAGCACTCCCCATCTAACCAATATAGCTACGCCAACAGACAGATGTAGAATAGAGGCAAAAATAACAAGTGAAACTGCCTTACACAGAAAAGCCTTTTCCATTGTGAGTGTGCATTTTAACTACATGAAATCCTATTAATCCAAACAAATCAGCAAGCCAAATGCCTGCTACCGCCTCTGCAGCTCTTATTGCAAGAATGTGTGCTTAGCACAACTTGAAATGTGCGTGTCTTATGCCAAAACACCCATCTGCAGTGGAGAAAAAACCTCAGCAGTATCTTTGTAGAGCACATACATGCCTTATCAACCACCACATTGCAAAAATACAAACTTTCACTAACCCAAGAAGCAGTATGTTCCCTGGAAGGGTTTGAATTCTGGAGATTTAACAGTGTATCAGTACAACAAGCTTCCACACTGGAGCCACTTTTCATTGTGGAAATAGCAGTACACAGTATTAATAAAAGCACCAAGCACAGAAACACATTCAAAGGCTTGTACTTGCCAGTGAATGGAAGACTTATAAAAACTATTACTATCCTTAAACACATTTCAGGACTGCTGTATTACAGCATAAGCCTTGTTTATCCAAACTTGCAATGGAAATGCTGCATCAGCTTAGTGACACAGACTGAGCGATCACCACAATACAGAGCACTAAGCTAAACACCCTCACTGCTTGATTACATTCCGTAGTCATAATATCCTGTGAGCAGGACAGGTCAGCTGAGGAAATACATATTTGTTTTGAATTTGAACTCATCTAGGCAGGTTAAGATGAAGTCACGTGCTCTCAGAGAAAAATGCACCTCCATTAATCTAGGGGGAGGTCCTGACAAATAAACTCCATAAACTAACAAAGTGTCTTGGGGCAAACAAAAAGCAGACAGGTAGAATTTATAAAATGTATTTTAACATGTATTCATTAAGAGCCTCTTGTCAGACCCATATGTCCTGCAGTCACTGTGTCTCCAAAGAAAACAGACATTAACCTCGCATAGGGTTAATGATGGAATACAGCATTAACAATACAATACACCAATACTAAGCTGGAAAGGCATCACTAAAGAGAACAATTTACAAGGTATCCCCAATCTAAAGAGCAAGGAGAGAAGGCAGGACAGGAACTGGAAAGTAAGCAGCCATACTTGTTTCTGGGTAGAGAACTGTTTCATACTGTTTTCTGGGTAGAGAACAGAGAGATAGCCAAAAAAGAAGAAAACTGAGAAAGCTGAGAAAACACAAAATTCAACAGTAGTTTAACTCATGTGAAGGCAGTTTATAAATTTAAAGTACGGTGAGATGCAAAGGAGGAAGCCCAGGCTGGAAGAACATAATGGGGAGAACCACATTGTTCCAATTGAAAAAGAACATAGTAAAAGAAACATATAGCAAATGAAGTACTTGGCTCTCGCAATGTTCTGAACCCTTTCTGATGGAGGAAGTTTTGAGGGTGGTTTGGCATGATCTAGATGACAGCAATGGAAACCAGATACATTCCTTATTGCTACTAGCGTTAATGCACAAAGCACGTTGCAGCATCTCAGTGACTCACAGGGATCTCCGTATGGAGCCAATTCAGGCTCAAGGGATGACCCAGATCCCAGTGCCTGTAGAGCAGGACTGACAAAGCATGTCAGTCCACACCTTGATGGACCATGTGTAACAACAGGAAAGTAACCATGCAACATCTGGAACACAGATGCAGCATCAGAGCTCCCAGAAGGCAGAAGGACTCCACCAAGAAGTTTGACCAAACTCATAACCTTGCAATGACTTCTGTAAATCTGTGCCACAGCTCAGTTCAACCCAGACAGGTCCAATCCACCAAAATTACAACAGAGACTACAGATGAAAAGAGACTAACACCTTATCGCATTATTTTAAAAAGTATTAAAAGTCAAACTCAAAGCCACATACAAAAAACTAAGGCAGCAGAAGTACTTCTTAGCTACTCAGCATGCAGGCCCTGTGCTACACAATGGATGGATACTTCAGATGGGTTTTATTTCTTTTTTAGGGCAGATTTGACCTTAATCCATCTTGAATTAGCTCATAATGCTTCCAGAGGGTGCTAAGCAGACCTGTCCAAGAAGCTGCTGTACAAAATAATCGCCACAGCTATTCCATACAGCATTTATGAGCAAGAATGTAGGGAAATTCACATGGTGAAAATAGGGGAATCACGATTTACTAGTTTATGGTAAAATTTTAAATTGTACACAAAAAGATTTGGAGCAGGCCATGCTTTACTGGAGGTAGGGGGTCACAAACTAAATAGAAACTGGTGAAAGGTTAAAACATCTCATCCTCACAGCAGCAGAGACAGAGGCCCGGCTCCTACGAGATCAAAGAACCAGCAGTGATACATTCTAGCAGATGACGAGCACTCCAGGCCAGCCTCTCAGTCTTAGCATTCAGTGTAAAATTACAGTCCCAAATGACAATTTTATTAGGCCTCACAAGTCATAAGACAGCAGAAGTTAGACAGTAGCTCACTAAAATCACAGGAGCACAGAGACTGACATCCAATTACAGCTATTTTCTTTGCAAGCAGAGAAGTTATGACAGGACTTTGCCTTCAGCTTTCCCTGTTTCTTGTGTCAACAGACATGCATGTATCTATGAATGAGGGTTCTTCTGTGAAACCTTATCAGTCAGGCTGGGCTAGGAAAAGACAGACACATACTCTCCCTCTTGCACCCCTTCCATGCCTTCCAGATACAGAATCCAATAAAGTTCTCAGTGAAATGTTTTCTCACTTTACCTTTCAAAATCTTTGCAAATCTGTTCATTCCATGTGGCCTTTGAGCTCTTTTTATGAGTTTTGTTATTGAGTCCCTCCCCATCACAACTTAATGCCTTCCAGTGTTTACCATCAGCCCTTCTCTCTCACTTCATCTTACTATGATTTCCAGTCTGTAAGCACTGTTAGTTACTTGCCTCCTCTCCGCTCTCTTTTTCCTGTGTCTTCTTTACCTTCCACTCTGGCAAAGTAGTTTTGGATTTCCTTTATGCTTTTCAGCATCCTCATAATGGGGGTAAAGGGAGTGTATATGTATGTGTTGGGTACTTGCCTCCTTCCCCCAGTCATGCTCCCCAACAGATTTTGAGCCTGACCCATCCCCAATATCAGGACCCATTCCATCATCTACTGCAAGACAACTCTAATGAAGACCATCACCAGACCCATTCCCTCCACTAGACTTTTCTCTTCTACTATGGCATCTCAGAGAAGTCTGAGATCTGACTCGGTTGGTCTATCAGGAACCAAAAGACAAGATCCTGAAACAACTTCTGTGTGCAGCACACCAGGAGACATCACATGGATGGGTGCATGCATGCCCACACCATGAATGCTAATATGAACAATTGTTTGAAAGGAGACAAAGTGTTTCTCCAGCTTAACTGAAACCCACGCCTGCAATCCCAGCTGCCTCATCACCACCTTTGACTCATTCCTCAAACCCTCCCCTCCTCCAGCCCCCATTTGTCTATGCGCAGAATCTCAGCTGCTTAGAAGAAAATTACCAAGCGACCTTACCTCCTCTATCCTTTCAACCTTATCTTCTCTTCCCCTCCTGCAATTCCTCCCATCATATACACAAGAATGTTCCCAACCCTTCTAAGCACTTCACCTGCCTCTATGATTTTACTGTGTCAGTTTCTATCCCTTGACATTTGTCAGTAAACATTTGTATGCTCTGCTCCTCCCTCTCCCAATACAAATATGCATTAACTTCTGGCATCTCTAAATTTCCCAGAGACTCTGGATCACAGTTTGGATGTCTAGGGTGAGAGGAGGAAATGCATTTACCCCCATAAGTCCTTCTCATTTCTAGCTCTCAAACTGCACCCTATGAACTCCTGGTAGTCACTTTTCTTTTTCCTCTCCAGCAAACCTTCTGTCTCTCAACTACTACTGAAGCTGCTCTACTTCTAGTGACCCCCTTCCTGGACAAAGCTCAGGACTAGAACTGTCATCATCATCTCTTTATTAGAAAAAGTGGTAATATTTTTGACTCTTCAATTACTCCTCCCTTGCCTCATGCGAATGACTGCCACCCCCCTACCATTACCATCTGTCCTAGTTAGAACAGCTGGGACCAGTTCATCACTGTATGGGTGTAACCCAAAACTGTGTATTCTATAGCCTTCCATGCCATTTCCCAGAAACTGTTATCAATAGACCATTTACACCATTTGCCCAGAGCAGGCCTGACTCCTAAGGCTATAAACTGAGTGTTAAGAGGCCTTGAGATAAGAGGATGCTCCTTGTCCTCACACCCATTGTGGAACTCCCCGCCTTGAGAGCGGTACTGGGCATTCCTGCCTGAACTGGAGGATATATAATCTTAGGGTCTTGGGACTTTTTTAACCACTTGTGGGATCCAGAGGAAGACTGCAGACCACCACTCTCAACTAGACTGCAGACCACCACTCTTGACTGGACTGCAATCACCACTTTTGACCAGACTGCAACAGCACTCTCACCAACAGGTTTTCCCCTCTCCTTTTACTTTGGACTCAGGGGGCCCAACAAACACCACTCTGTTCATGCCTCAGGGTGCTGGGTTATACATTTGGGTTTTGTGGGTTAAAACCAATGGTTTGTCTGTATAATCGTACTTATTGTATTATTTTATTAAATTGTTATTCTGACTTATAATCTCTCTTTTGAGTTGGGTTCATTTCCCCTGCCGGTTTACCTTTAAACCAGCACACCATCCTAACCACCCCCAAAGATGCTGAAAGAGACAAACGAGCGATTATGACAATCGCCACAACTTATTCCACACTGATCTCTGTTTTTGCTGCCAGCCCTAAGGTTATCTCATGGGTCATAAGCCACACCTAGATACTCCTTCCCACTTGTTGCTACAAAAACTAATGGATTGAAGCAGCTTGGTACAGCTGAAATTGTACATAGTTTCAGGCAGTGCTTGAAGCAAGCGGAAGAGATGTGAACCTGTTTCCCAGATCAGCAAGAATACAACTCAGAAGTCAGACTACCAGGGAGCTCAACAGGACTTAGAGCCCAGAGCAATTATATGTAGAGAGGCTAGCTCACAGCTTCTGCTCATTTTGAACTCTCAGAAACATAACTGCTGCCTGCCAGGGCTGCTGAATTATAGCCCACACTGAGCTCAACTGGAGACTGTATCAACTACTGCTCAAGAAAGCAAAATACAGCTTCCTTCAATAGCACTGACTTGTAGCACCTGCTTAGTTCAAAACCAGCTCTGAGCTCCTGCAGACACTGAAGACCATTCCCTCTTCAGCTCCATTCCAGAGGTGGTGGATACACTAATTTAAAAAAGCACAGGGCACAGAGGGAGACATACGTGATGTACACCCCTAGCTTTGGATTCCGTTTATATTTTCTAGTGTTCAAAATCTCCTGCTGCCTGCATTTACTTTCAATTGAGTTCTGAAGTGGTGACTTAAAAAGCTAGTGCTCTCATCCTGGTTAGGGCCTGTATTTGTTATTGCACAAATATCATTTGGCTTCTCTCCTCAGTTTTCTTCAAGAATTTTCCCTGTCTTGAGCAAGACACTTAACACCTTCCACATTTTTAACAAACCCAAACCACTGACAAATCCAGCCTTTATGTTTTGGGGAAAATCCACAGCCTAAATTTATTTGCCTAGGCTCTGCTCTTGCCAAAGGCATGTTCTAAAACTCCTCCAGCTTCCACACAGAGAGGGCAACTTCTCTGTGTGGTTCAAGTTAAGTAAAACACACAACTAAGGTAAACCCAAAAGTAACTCTGAAGAGGCATGTAAGTTGTCACTAACCTTGCAAAACCTTTCCATCCATCTTTGCCCGCAATCAAGGAAAACCAACAGCCAGAAGCATAAAATCAACAGCACCAGCTAAGGTAACAACACTATATGGAGAGAAAACTACCACTGCAGAATCTAATAGCTAACACAACCTTTAATTTATATACATTAAGTCATAACAGATTGATACATTAATGCTCAATTTAAAAAAAGGATCCAATGGTACAATACTATCTACCTGCGAAAGGGAGATGGAGATCGGCACACAGCATTCTTATCAGAGCCCTTATACAAATTACAACTATGTTGCCATAGCAAGAGCTTCCTCCATCTTTGTGCCAGGGTGGCTATAAAAATGTCTAGGAATATATTCTATATCAAGTGTAGCAAATCTGGCTCAGGGTTTGCTTTGTGGTGTTGGGTTCCCCCCCCCCCGTATAAAACACGTAAGCAAAAATCATGACTAATCTCTTCAAAGATGACGGCCAAATGTGGTAGGCCTCTGAGAATTCCTACCCCTCTGCACAGCAGATCGCACGGGTCCTTGCCTCCCCTCTGCGCTCTGGAGAATGGGTAATTTTTTTATTATTTTTCACCCTTTTAAAAGGAGGCAGCAAGCTGTGGGAAAATACTTCTACGGTTAAGTGAGCTTTACCACCCACAAAGAGAACAGGTCCCCAAGGGGCCCTCATCGCCCACAAAAAGATGAGCACTTCTGCAAAGCCTTACCCCTTCTGATATAATGATATCTAGAAATTCATCACTTTAACAATGCACACAAAAGGAATCAGCCTGCACCCTTCACTTTTAAGAACATCATCATCTCTCTCCAATGCCTTTCTGAATCTCAAAGGCAGCTTTAGCTTCCCAGCCACCAGTACAAAAAAAGGCTTACTGGGACAGTTTGCATCAGCAAATACATTATACAAGCTCTCTCCTGCACTGGGACCACTGCAGACACCCTAAGAAGACTCCTGTACATATACCAGGAACTTCAAGACCAGTATTATGATCACAAACTTCCCCTTGAGACCAGGCAACAATTTTCTTAGTTGAAACACTTTATGTACTGGAAAAAACACCTGTTTCAGCAATCAGCTACCATGAAGTAAGCGGTGAACTTTATATGGCAGTACTTCAAAAAATAAAAAAACTCTAACACCACCACTCAAATACCTGGCAATTTTTTTCAGTCTAAATTGGTCTGACATCAGGTTCTGCTTTTTGTGTACTGAATTAAAGGGTGCTCGATCAGAAATCTTTCCCCCACAGATATACCCAGACCAACCAAGTAACAACAACTACCAACTACTTCTTTGATTAGCTAAATACATTAAACTTATGTCCTTCCATAGTGGAAGTTTTCCTCAGCTGATTCTTCCTTCAGCTATTTTCAGTCCTGAAGTGTAGACACAAAGAGTTGCACATGGATTTGAACATCATCTGGAATGGTATCAATAAGATCACATAAAAAGATAGCAGTTTCATAGTGCCTCATACTACCTGCCTACATAAGGCCTTAGCATTATGTCATCATGACAAGAATTCATATTCCCTTGGTTCATGGACAGCTCCCCAAAGCCATTTTCAGAGTCTCTACATTGCCCAAAACAAGCCTTCACAAACTGCAAATGGGATTCATATTATTTGTCCCAAGGTATCTCATCTCATTCTGGGCTGTAATAATATTCACTTAGCCACAATGGTACCATTGCTTGGATCATCACTGGGAACAAAGTGAATGCAGGAAAGATCAGCCCTCCAAATAAACAGAATGCGATTGCCACTGTCACACTCCAGAATTTACTATCTACTGAAAGAAGTGGATTGATCCCAGACTCCAAACACCTGGTTCTTTGAAAGGCCAACAGCAGGAGACTGCAAACAGATCTTGCCTCTGGCCTAGAGTCATTCTGTAAAAGTGCTTTAACTGTCTAAAATCTTCCCTATTGTTTCAGCTTAATTCATAGCTTGAAGTACCACTCTGTTCCCATTTGAACAGTGTCCCACAAATGCATATGAAAGCCTATGAAGTGCTGGTAACAACAACCCTGCAATTGGCCACCAGCTCTTCTGCGACACAATGGTAAAACTTTTAACTACTACTTCAATGCTCTGTATTTGAGACCTTTTAACCCTTACATATGACTTTCTCATGGGGAGGTCAGTCGTACCCATAGCTCTAACAACTCCTCTCATGAAGCAGCAGTAAACATCTCCAGATGTCTGGCGCACATGAGTAAACGCAGATCTTTCCAACTACGGCTAATCTCGGCTAATCTCAGTGCAGTCGCACTAGTCAAAAATCCCCTGACACCTCAGACCTCATCAAGCATATCCTGTAAAATGAAGCGGCCTGCACTCACTCTGATCAGAAGAGTTGTGCTCATTCTAATCTCACTTGCAAATAAAAATTGTAAATTATGCTCATAATGTACAGCCACTGATCCAGAACAAGTCTTTCTATGGACACCTACGCTACATAAGCAGGCAATAGAGGAGTTTTCAGCTTTCAGTTACCAAAAGGAACAGAAAATGAGACTCTTGACACAAAATAAATATATACTCATGGAAAATCAGTAACAAATCATTCTCCAGTAACATCTGCACTCTCGGACAAACCTTGAAAGAGCCAAAAGTCATCTGCAGTAACAGCCATTACAAGGTTTTACAACAGGAATAGGAGACAATCCCAATACGTGCAACCTACTCCTGAGATGCAGTGTTTAACATAGCTAGAAAATACTCTATTCTTATCCACACTGAACCCCAGTATCATTTCACTGTTCCTGTGCATTCAGTCAATTTAGAGAATCACTGAAGATTTAGAGTGGAAAGGACCTCTGAGATGCTCTATACCATCCCCCTTCTCAAAGCAGGTTGAATTACAGCAGGTTACTGGGAAGTATCTCCAGTCAAATTTGGATATTAAAGACAGAAACCCCATAATCTCCTCAGGCAAACTGTTCCAGCATTTGACCACTCTCAAAATAAGTTTTCTTAAGTTCAAACGGAATTTCAATTTGTGTCCATTGCCTTTATACACATTGACAAGATCCAGTCCAAGCCCTCTCTTCTCCAGGCTGAGGAGTCCCAAGTTGAGTCTCTCTCAATCTCTCCACTCAAGTCAGTCTCTAAACCCTCACTTATCTTTATGGTCCTTCACTGCACTTACTCCAGTATGCCCAGGCCATCATGCACTGGAGGTCAAGAACTGGACAAGACACTACAAATGTGGCCTTACTAGGTCTGAGTAGAAGGATCACATCCTTCAGTCTGCTGGCAATGCTCTTCCTAATTCAACACAGTATACTGTTGGCCTTATTTTCTGCAAGGGCACATCTTCTGGCTCATGTTCACCTTGCTGTCCACAGAACCTCCAGGTCATTTATTGGAAAGTTGCTCTCCAGACAGTAGGTCCACAGCCTGTACTGGTGAATGGGGTTATTCTTCCCCAGGTGCAAGACTCAGCATCTCTCTTCACTGAACTTCATGAGAATTTGTTGGTCCATTTCCCAGTCTATGAAAGCCACTCTGAATAGCAGCATAACTTTCTGGTTCATCACTTAATTCTTCTAGTTTTGCTGTGGGTGCACTCTGACCCATCGTTGCAGTGATGAATGAAGACCTCTTCTAGGTAACATCCTTTCTGCACTCAGCCATCAGAGCAGGATGCAGCCTGTCTAATTTCAGACGTCTACGGTATCCACACCAGAAAAGCACTCTTCTGAAGCTCCCTATATAATCAGTGTTAAATACACTGAAGATTCAGAGCACCTCAGTTCAGCTCACTTCAGGTGGTGAATCAGAGCTGAAACTTTTTTTTCCTCTGCTAACTATACAGGAAGCTTAGCCTCACAAGTCAGATGCCCCAAAAATTAGTGTAAATACCTCCCATAGTGCACACAGCTGTGGATTCTTATTTCCAGTTGACTCCTACCCCTCTCAATTAACACATTCCCAGACTTAGCAGATTGTGATGAACTATGGCTTGAGTTACAAAAGCATAAAGGAAAGACAAGAATAAAAAGAACTGAGCAATAGCAGGTTTTAAAGCTCAGTCTTATTGTTCAATTGTTTAAGAGAATTATGGAAAATCTCAAGTTCTCAGGTGTGAAGAGGTGTTCTTTCCATATAGACAGTGATACATAAAATTTGTTTCAGAAATTAAACTGGTTTTGGAACCACTCAAGCCTTGAGAGTACTTAAGCCTCTAGAATCAAATAGGGAATAACATAAGGGTTCTGATGCAAGTTCATTCCATCTGCCCTACAGTCTCTAGTGCTTTGCACTCCTAATGTCCTAGCCAAAGAATTCAAACTGTACCTGTTCACAGGTGTAAAAAGAGAAGTGTTTGTGACCACAGAGCATGTTTGCTGCTAAGTGGAAGATGCAAGTGAACAGAGACATAGAGCAAGCAGGGCATTATATGCAGACAGTCAGATTAAAGTTATTCCATTCCAGCACAGAAAGTACTCTGACGCTTTCAGTTTATGCTTTTATTATATGACAGTGTACAGCAGGAGCAGACATCAAAACCGGGATGAGTAACCGCTCAGACTCACTGCAGAAGTTAATATTTAGGATGTGAGGGAAAGGCTAACTGGAAACAACATACAAAACCTTTTCCATCACATAAATGTGTATGTTAATGGCTTTCTCTTAACACTACCTATCCTCCACTTTCAGAAGACATCTAGCTAGACATAACTAAACCATCTTTATCTCAGAGGAGCATTTATCTGCATCAAAATCAATGCCGCCAATTTAGGAACCTTTGTGGGGGTCTTTGCAGAGGACTAGTATTTCAGAAGAGATTGCCTGTGGGTCATTCAAATGTTAATTGCATCAACTACCTATCAGCCTTCATTGTGCCAGGGTACAACGATAGAGGATGACACAGATTAGAGCAGCAGAAAAGAGGCAGATGGACCACCAATTAAAGCACGGGGAGGGGGGGGGGGGCGGGGGGGGGGGGGGGGGGGGGGCGGAGGGGGAACAAACCCACTGGTGTCTTGCAATACAGGGAAAAATTACTGAGGTACTATGAAGATGGACCTGTCGCCACAAAAAGTTATGTATTATGAGTTGTTTTCTAGGTTTGTTTTTTTAAGCATTAACAAACTGACTTCTATCTTCCAGGAGAGAGATTTCATTTGAAGAATGTGCGCTAAGAAGTTCACTTTTTGACCACAATCATGACGTTGTATAACTCTGTAGCCATGGCTATAGAATTCATGAAGTGCAAGTCAACAAGGGATCTAATGCTATGATAAAGTTAACTCACAGTATATAACTTTATTCTGCATCTATGACACCAAACTACCAGGACATTTTATTTATGAGATACTCCACTGTGATGGGAGCAGCAACATTAAAATCTTTCATGGCTGAAAGCTGCTCTAAGAAACCAGCAGCTGGAGAGAGACAAAGGCAAACAAGCTGAGGTACAGCAGCTAACCTCCATGAAGGGTCATGGGTTGCAGCAAGTGCATTATTGGAACACACGAAGTAAATTTTTAAATGAACACTTAGATAAGAGGATGTCACACAATTAAAGTCTTCTCCACATTTCCAAAATTCTACTGTTTTCAGAAGTTTAAGTACCATGTTGAGGAAATAACACCTCTGAGGATACCTCTCACCAGTCTCATAAAGGGACACTTTCCACCACTCCCTCCTGTAATAAGTTTCTGCATTTGCAATTCAGCAGTACAGCCTCTTTTTCCTTACATTTCTGCATGAAAGGCTGCACTTCCACAGAAATTATAAACCGTTCTCAAGTCTGTGATGAAGGTGACAGATATCTATAGCTCTCAAGTTGCAGAAGAATCTGAAGCATATTTTAAGCCTCTTATGTCATTTAGTGTCCACTGACGTAGATCACAGAAAGACCACAAAAAATAAAGTCACTCAAGCGTTCACATCCTTCCGTATTTAGCAGTACCAAACAGACTTATAGCAGAAACATGTAGCATAGAAAGCCACATGGCTACGTTCATTGATTCTATTATTCTATTCTAGAACTGTCTATTATGAAAAGCACGATTAGATCAGGATACTAATTCAAATTCACATAGTTGTCTTGGATGAAAAGCAGAGGCAAGCTAATATCAAAAAACCAATGATAGACAGCTGAAGGTACAGATTCAGAACAACACTCAAATCTCAGGTTACTGTACAGAAAATACATACCTACTGTGAAAAACATTAGAGTATAGGGTACATCACACACAACTGCGATGTGTTTTCCCATCAACTTTTGCTGGCCCTCTGGAGCTCTCAAGTCATCTCTGTCCTACTCTGTACAGCTGTGCA